>NC_143563.1:74431346-74581538 GCF_054136105.1 Typopeltis vanoorti | reverse complement strand
GACATGCAAAAAAAGATCAGAAAACACATGCAATTCGCACACATGGACTTGTGACCTTAGTTGTTCGAATTCCATCATGGTTGCTTTTGATTGGCTTTTAGGTGAAAGTGAATTCCATCGCCCGATGTAGCATCACCGTTCCACTTACTGGAAGCGGCTTGAACGTTCTATATTTGGCCTCTAGAAAAATCGAATTATATAAAGCACATCTCTTAATGCACCGTTATCGGTTGAAAAAAAAAATAATAAAATAAACTAAGACTTTGTTTAGTAATATTCTTAACTTTGAGATTAATTCCTTCTCTTCTCATCAGTCCCTTAGGACGGGTTGAGTCCCCTAATGAGGGGGTTTACGACAAATTAATGCAGCCGGCTCGTCACTCCTCTGCTGCATCCCTTGAGGGCACTCATGGCTGTCAATTCCTGTGTTCACGGGGCCGGCTTGCCTGTTCTGAGGGAACAAAAAATCCAAATTTCGGGTGAAAAAACCCTACCACCGTATGAGACCGGCTAATTCACCTTTAGTCGAAAGAGACCAGATAAAGGTTCCTCAACGCCATGGATGGGAATCGAACCCAGGTCTTTCCGACCAAAGGGCTTCGTCAATACCGACTGAGCTACGAAGGCTCTTCGAGATGAATTATTGATCTCATTTCTCTGTCGTATGTGCGAGTATACATTTTTCTCCACTTGATGTTGTTAATATTTTTTTTTTCTGATTATTTAACAAACGCTGTTGTCTACACTATTTCCCCACTATTTATCGCTGACATTACATTCACAGCCCTAATATCATTTTATATTATAAGCTCCTATGTGTATGCATAAGGAATAAGCAAGTGTTCCTTCCCCTCACCGACTGGTTTATGGGGATCAATGTTGAAAAGCTTCTTGTATTGTTCGCTTCAAGTCTATCAGCATCTACCGGAAGTGTATTCAGGGCCGGCTCTGCCGACGGTACAATACGAGTATTTGAACGGGGCGATAAAATTGGCATAAACTCTGCAAAAAAATGAGGAAGGGGCGACAAAATATGCTACTGCACGGGGCAGCCCTGAGTGTATTTAAATATTTCAGACACTGTATGCGCATAGTATCAGTAACAATATACGCTTTCGAGTTCCAAAAAATCTCCTCATATCTCTCACTGCAAAATAGGATTATATTCATTCAACGCATGCTCCACTGAGCGACACACTTCCGGTTTTCGTTTCAGTTATGAAGCGATAAAAATGAGCCGCTATTAAGGGTATAATTACGCCGCTTTACTTGAAAACAGTAAGTCTCGCAAACTTCTAAACTGTACAGGAAAATAAGTTTTTCATATCATATATGCATTTAAATTAAACTGCAGTTATTTCCAATAAATGTTTAATCAAATCGATGCATTTATTTAGTTCAATATTAAACCTGCGTATATATACGCACGACATATTTACTAGACAATCAATTTTTTAAATAAAAAAAAAATTGTACTTTTCTCACAGTATTATTATTACCAAAGTAAGTTATAAACACAAAAATTAAAATGGGCACAATCCAATGAAATACTATAGTAGATCTATACAAACTTCAAACTTTATCCTAAACTTATTTTCACAGCTCACAACATAAATTATATTAGTGTAATCAAGTGCGTGAAAACTGTACATAACACTGTCATTTAAAATATACAATTATCTTGCAAAGACAAGTCAAAGCCCGATCACGTGACAGTGCGTTGTAAAAAGTTTGTCTAGTCCCACATTAAGTGCTACCTACTTTAAAAATTAATTAATAACTGCTTAACAGTTAGCAACGTTTCTGTATTCTCATATTTTTTTTGTGTGACCGTTCTTGACAAAGCTAAACAGTTGCTAGCGAAACTAGTAGGTAGGATTATATTAATAAAGTACCGATGGTCTCATAACCACAAAAAGTCTCATTTTTAAGTATTTTATGACCAAATATGTATAATTTAAATAGACAGCTGCTACCTACTTTGTTTTCGTAAACAAATAATGTTTATTTGTTTTTCGTCATTTTTCATTCATCAATGTTTTTTCATTTTTCATTATAAACAATAAACAAAAGAAAACACAAACCGAGTTGCGATGAGTTGTGTTTTGGAGTACATTTTAAACCCACCTTAAAGGAAAGCCTATTTCTGTATAAATTTCGTATAACATACATTGAGAATTAAAGAATGTAGTGCTTTGTTTTGTCAACATGACATTAGTTTTATAACTTATGGGAAGGAGGTCTAAACACTTGCTTCCTCACTCGCTTTGTTTACCATTAAAAGTGATGACAATGTATGGTTCATGCTTAAGCGTATTAACTACCCACGCTAGTCAACTTACCAGTACGAATGAGCACATTTATATCATAGAATGCTAGCATTATGAAATTCAGAATACTGAAATAAAGAGAATTATATGGGTTTCTCAACTAATTAATTTCCCATATTCTTAATTACAGGAAAATACCAAAAAAAAAAAAAAAACTGTTATGATCACAATTACATGTTTCCGGAATTTTTGGATACAGGAAAATCTTCGTCATACCGGAGGAAATACAAACTCTAGAAACCCACTGTAATTATAAAAATATTTATGCCATATGATATTTATGTCAGTCCAATCCATAAAAAAAGGTTAGTATTCCATATATTAAACACCGTATGCGGGTTTGGAATGAAATAATCCGCAATGAATAATCCAACTAAAAAAAAAAAAATATATATATATATATATATATATATATATATATATATATATATATTTCGATCTGATAAGTCTTTAGTAAGCAGAGTGGTGATCTCATTGAAGCACTTGATCGTCACACTAAAAGCTAATCATCTTCCACCTCCAAGATATTCACAAACATCCCGATTGCTGGGAGATTCGAACCGCCACCCTATTGGTTGGAGAACACTGACGTCATCTATTCAACCAATAAGGTCAGCATTAACGAAACAAATGAAATGCTTGTTTCGTCAATAATGCTTTAAGGAACTAATTATGCAAATACATGTCTTCGATATTTTAAAATCGACTAATGCTACTTAATTTGTCAAATATTTTGCGATCATTTTTAATTCAATTCAACTAAAAACGGGGGCGCTTTTTAATTTCTTCGGATTTTTTACCTCTCCTTTTTTTTGCGTTGTTTGCTCATTGTCGTCACACTTTAGAGCCTTACACTTTTGCGAAAGAAGTGTGATTGCAATCTGCAAGTGGATGTTGAACTAGAGCGTCTTCTTATGTCATTTTGCTCACCGTTCTGCTAATGAAACACACTTACAGTTAAAAGGTGATAGAAATGTCTGGAAATTGAGCTATGTGTAGAAATATGCACAGAAAGCTAAATACGAGACTGGAGTAAGGCAAAAAGAATTGTTGCTACAAAGCCATCGTGGTCGGAGAACCTTTCGTTCTTGAGAAACGAAAGCATGCCGAAGTTGAAATACTGTGAGCGTATGAGTGGGAAGGGACATCTGGGAGGCGTGGTTTCAATCAAAATGGACCAATAAAAACATTACCACTAGTCAAAAAGCATTAAGGATTTCGAGATCGAAAATCCAATGTTAAGATTTCAAATATTGCACGTGACATGCATAGCGATCAAAACACATTTATTTTTTTTAAATTTTTAAAATAGAAACGTATTATTTATTCGAGAAAACACGGTACTATGAAAGGGGGAAATAGCTGAAGCAAAGCTACAAGAGTATTATGTCTGTAAGTGCGTGTGTTATGGACGATTTGTCAATTTCATGGCAAGGAGGAAAATCAATGCCATCTCCGTATGGGTTCGGTCTAACTCGCTTTCAAATGCGAGGAAAAAAACAAAACAAAACATACTTTACATCCTGGACGGATTCAAATCCAGGTCTTTACTAGAGGTGGAAGAAACTTATATGAAAAGCATATATAACATTATTATATCAACTATCAACTTTACTGCCATAAGGGGTGAAGCAAAAGCTTTTCATATTCCCGGCTATCTTGAAAGAAACTGTGAGTGGAGAAAGTTTATGAGCTAATTGCTCGCCCTGAGTGGGCTTGGAGATTAGTCCTCAGTGTTGAATATAACATTATTATAACCAGAGGATATATTTATGCTTATTAGCGTCCTCTATTTAACTATCCAACGAATCTTGATAATTAGAACGAGTACTGCCGGTCTGATTGGCCGAGTAGTTAGCGTATCCGCTCTCCAGCCAACCTGCGGTTCGTTTGTTTGTGATTATCCAACTAACTCTGCGTGAAAAGGGCATCTGCAACTCTATCACTTCTAAGAACATGGCGTCAAATGACGTCACATGAAAATAACTAAGGCGAGTATTATGCTGGTAAGATTATTTCAAGTGTTTTTTAAAGGCTAAACAAGAATAAACCAATAATTTAGTTGTTTTTTTTTTCCCCCTTCAAGATGCAACAAATCGTTTGGGCCTTGGAACACAGAACTATTTTTCTTTCATCCTTTTTTTGTTTTTTTAAACATCTTAACATTTATACTAAATACTGCACATATATTATAATATTATAAAATATTCACTGTTATTTGGGAATTATATGAATTCGTATCCTATGAGTTCGTTTTATTAACTAAAACTAAATTACTTCTTCCAGATTTAAGCTGCAAAGAGAAAGTCAGTCGGATCCTCTTTGGCATTTTCAAAATAATCGGCCTATTCGTGTTGCTCTATTTCTTTATTTGTTCTCTGGATTTTCTGACGTCTGCTTTTCGCTTAATGGGAGGTAAGAATGCAGGCAAAGCAATGTCCAACAGTGCATTACTACAAAACCCTGTCGTTGGACTAATGCTTGGCATACTGGTTACGGTTATTCTTCAGAGCTCTTCAACGTCCACATCTATTGTTATCACTATGGTAGGCTCAAACAGTAAGTATTCTAAACATTACTGTATTTTATAATATTTATGTGTAAAATAATGGAAATATAACGGAATGTTACTGAGAAGAACGTTGTGTAGTTATTTACGTCATTCTCCAATTACGGATCTGAAATGGCACTTTTGTCCATATGGCTGCTTGATACCTGAATAACGGAGCGAAGATGTGTTAATCATGTATTAACGTTAAGTGGGAATAACGTTACAACTACAAAAAAAAATCTTAGAACATTTATAACATCAAATAAGTGTTTTTTCAAACCTGGAATACAAGACGATAAATGTTTAGGATGGGAGTATTATGTTCAGAATTTTCCTAAAATACAGGCCCATGGAATAAAAATCATCCCCCAGCATCGCTTGAAGTAACTGTCATCCTGATGTGTAACATAATGATTGAAAATGTGTTGATAACCGTACTTGACAAGAAATTATATTCTGGTTAATCCTTGACCAAGTGGAAGCAAAGTTTGAGCTCAAGTATCTTCAAACTTGACTTAAGCTACTTGTATATAAAAGTTGTTGGGTTCACATCAATTGCCTTAGTATCCCACAATGCAAAGCACACTTCCTTTCATTTATGTATATTGCCGTACATTATGGGATGGGTGGTAGCTATCTAGACCAGTTTAGACTTTTATTGAAGTCTTATCAACAGGAGCCTGAGCCAAAAGACATACCAAGACTGAATAAATGCAGAATTCATATATTTCCCATAAAAGTAGTAAAATAGTTTAGAACTTATTACCGAAATACTCTGGATCAGTGATAATTGTAGAAAGTTTAACTTCGTTACAAAGGAAATTATGCTGCACAACATAATTGTCGCAGTCCTTCAAGGGAATCTCTAAATCGTCACAAATTTTTCGTAAATCTTCGTTATTAATTTGTAGTAATCTATACAAGAAATTGAAATTATCATAATATGTTTTTAGTTGTTCAAAACGTTCTATTAAACGAACAGATTGCAACGTCTAGAAGTGTATAAAACACATTCACTCTAAATTTATCTTCTGGCGTTTCGTCATGAAGCCCGTAGTCAAATTGTCGTGTCTTCTTTCGTCGTCGAACTTCCGTACCAGTTTTAAATTCTTGTTCTCCATCCACCTCTCCACTCAGTTATTTTGTCGTTTTTAGAACTTCTTTAAAATTTGTATCTGATCGATACTCTTATAAGAATATTTTTAAATTTTCGATAGATTCTAAAGCAAGTGTAATGTTCATATTTTTGTCTTGAAGCATTTTACTCACAGGGTTTATTCTGTTAAGTAAATCATACCAAGTTATAAGAGAGCAAATAAATTTGTAGTCCTTTATTTTAGCACATAATGTTTGTGCTTTATGCTGAGTTTCTTTATTAAAATTTTCATTATTTAAAATTTCAAAAAGTGCATCGTAAATTTCTCCTAACTGATATCGTAGAGGGCGGATTGCATTAATTTTACTTTTCCATCGCGTTTCTGATGGCTGTTTCAATGTTAATTTTTTTACGAACTTTAAAAGGTTTGCCCACCGTTTGTAAGAGAATGAAAAGAAATTGTATATTTCTTGAATAATTGCAAAGAAACTAATTGTATCTGCATTCACTTTGGCTGCATCGTTAATGATTAAATTTGGAGTATGAGCAGCACATGGCACGTAAAAAGCTCGAGGATTTTTGGTTAAAAAGCAAATTTTGGAGCCCATATTTTTTCCCTTTCATATTTGCCCCATTGTCATATCCTTGACCTCGCATGTCTTCAATGGGAATGTTACATTTTTCCAGTTGTTCCATGATTATTGCACATAAATCATGTCCTGTGGAATCTGATATATCTGCAAAACCTAAAACGTTTTCCCTCATCTTGACAATTCCATTGTCACAGGAAACAAAGCGAATAATAATGGTCATTTGTTCTGTTTTACTTGCATCAGGTGTGTTAAAATTATGGAATAATATTTACATTTTCGAATTGATAATAAAATTGTATCCCTGATTGCGTTACTTAAAGTTTCCAATATTTCATTTTGACTGTCTTTACTCAAATAGTGTACTCTATTGTTTCGTTGTAGGGGCCCTTTCAACATGATTTTCCATAATTGGATCAAACTTCGCAAACAGTTCTACTAATTTTAAAAAATTGCCGTTATTCCATTCATATAATTTATCAGATGATCCGCAAAAAGCTAAATTTTTGCTACCAAGGAATTTTATAATTACAATCAAGTTCTAAAACATTCGTCCAATGTTTTTTTTCCATTTCATACATGCTATGAGTCTGGCAATCAATAGTAGTTTTGTTTATTAAATAGTTATCGAGTTCCTTCCATTTTAAGAAATGTTTCATGTGAATTAAACTAGTCTCATTTCTATACAAAGTTGTACTTACATTTCTCCAATAGCTATAATCTTCTACAAGACTACTTGATTCAGTAGGTGTGAAAAGTTTGCAACAAAAGCAAAAAACAGAATTTAAAGTTTCGGAATAAATTCTTTTCCGAATTATATATGGGGAAATATTGATATAAGGTTTTCATCGATATTTCCCCATTCACATGGATCTTCTAAATTTACAGACTAGCAATCTTCTCTTAACTGTTTTTCACTTAAATAATGCGTCTTGTTATCTTGTTCAATAGTTACAATAGTACTTTCATGCAAACTGGATGATGTGCATGGTTCTTCACCTGATTTCTGATGTATCGAGTTGGTTACAATCTGCATCAGAATATTTTAATAAATTTATTAAGAGCCCCAGTTTGTTTCTTAATATCTGCTTCTTTCGCGGCATGACGCTTACGATTTTGTACACCGGATAACTTTTTTTTTAATTTTTGATTCCATTTCTATTTTATACCCACAAGAAATTATTACACAACACGACACAGAGACGAAATAATAGTCTGCACTGCGCTACTGTCAGCAACCTACTGAGATGCGTACCATATGACTGGTTAACTAGCAACAAATGTTTTGTACGAAAATTCGTTTCTGCGCATAAAAACCGTTCACCGTTTCATTTTAGATAGACTGCAGTAGACACAACATTCTGCAGGCAAGCATTTAGCCTGCTTTCGCTGCAAAATTGTAAACAGCCAGCTGATCAAAGAGACTGCAATATACAATTTTTTAAAATTTTTATTCGGTGTATCCGGCCTTATTAATTTTAATATTAATCATTCTAAGAATATTTTGTTTTATGATAAAAATTTTGTTTCTTATAAATGAACTTATGAACCATGCCCCAGCGGTGCCCACATGCCCGCTTCCATCGGTCCTGGGAACGCATACCAGCAGTTGGAAACAGATGAATTAGAGGATAGCGCTGTGCGATGACTCTGGATGCCTTTGCACGAGGCTCTGATATGAGGGTTAAAGGATAATTTTTTGTCTAGCAGTACATGGAGATATTTGACTTCTGATTTCCAAGGAATTTTTGTATTAAATATGAAGATGTCTTGTTTAGGAGAAATTGAATTTTTGGTGAAAAACATGGCAGTATTCGTTTGAGGATTTACTTTCTATTGCCAATTAGAGAACCAGTGCTCCAATTTTAGCAGATTTTTTCAGTTTTTTAGTGTCAAGGTGAGGTTGAAGAGATCTGAATCCTCTGCAGTAGTAGGGTAGGCACTTCTGACAAGATCAAGATAAGATAAGGAATCTTGACGTGATTGGTTGTTGAGATGATGACGTCATGAGTTTGGAATGTTAGAAAATTTTCTGGATAGCATCTGTGTGTGACGTCACATTGTTTTGTTCGCATATGGAATTATGGGTGATGATTACAGGTAAAGATTCGTATCGTGATTGGTGGTACACTTCTGACAAGATCCTTATCTTATGTTGATCTTGATCTTGTCAGAAGTGTCCCACCAATCACGACATGATTCCTTATCCACTAATATATCTTCCTTTCCATTCAAAACAATAACTTCACTTATTTACAACTAACAAATGACGTCACTTATCTACATCTCATAACAACTCACACCCACGTCACGATTACTTATCTTATCTTGATCTTGTCAGAAGTGCACCACCAATCACGACATGAATCCTTATCTCTAATCATCACCCATAATTCCATACGCAAACAAAACAAACAACGTGACGTCACACACACATACACAGATGCTTCCCAGAAAAATTCCTAACATTTCAAACTCATGACATCACACACAATGACGTCATCATATCAATCAATCACGTCACGATTCCTTATCTTATCTTGACAGAAGTGCCTACCACACTACTCTCTGCATAGAGGGCCATGATGGACAATATTGGATCGTGCGGGATGTCCACCACGTAAACCGAGAACAATACTTGTGCCAGCAGAGACCTCTGAGGCACTCCCGCCAAAATCGGTCGCTGTGTTAAGATTGTGCCATTCAACTTGACTTGCATTTGCCTGCCACAAAGAAATGACTTTATAAGGCAGACCAGATTTAATGGAATGGCGGCTAAAATTAGTTTGTATAACAAGCCGAAATGCCATAATTTGTAAAGGCCTTTTCTAAGTGAAGAAGACTGCCCCAGTGAATTGATGCCAATTATAGCTGGTGGTAATAAATTCAATCAGCCTGTGGATCTGTTGAGTGGTGCTGTGATACTGCCTGAAGCCAAATTGTTCTTTTGGGAGGATATTTAATTTATTTACAGAGGCTTGAAGTCTGGTGAGGATAACTTTTTCTGCAATTTTGCCTGGATTAGAAATCAGACTGATGGGGCGGTAGCTTTGAGGTAGCTGGGGTCTTTGCCAGGTTTGAGAATGGGGACCATGTCTGCAAATTTCCATGTGGAAGGGAAGTATTTCAATCTGAGCATAGCATTTATTATAGTGGTAAGATAAACGATGGCCTTTCGGCAGCAATTTAATAACTTTATTAAGAATGCCAGCTGGGCCAGGAGCTTTATTGTTCTTTAAATTCTGTATGATGACATAGATTTCAGCTAGGGAGGTAGGTGTGAGCTGGCGTTACATGTATCAGACGGTTTTAGGGCGTACCTGACATGGCGGTGAATTTTGTAAATGTGACCGAAGTTCAAGTTTACATATGATGGGCTGCATTGTCTTTCTAAATTTTTTGCTATGACTTCAGCTTTATCCGCAACTGAGTGAACAATGCCTAGAACAAATTTTGTTTCTATTATCTTTTAGCGCGTCTCTAACTGCGCTGTTTAGTTTGTTGTGAAACTTTTTTTATCTTGGAGTGCCCGTGTGTTACGGTATCGTTTTCTTGCCTTATTTTTTTCCCTGATTGAGATCATAATATCGTCTGGTAATCGGCTGGGGGCTTAAAAGCGGTTGTGATTGATGTGACAAGGCAGCGTTGATTTGTTGAGTAAGTTTCACAACACTTACTGAACAAATCATATCTTGGGAAAAATTTTCCGAAGATATGATTTGCGGACAGTCCCTTTTGATTTCCCAGTTGGAGCAGAATAGGGTTGTGGTCATTCTTTCTCTTCAGAAACTACACCCAAACTCATTACAAACTCGTTTTGTATTATCATTGTCATCCGAGCGATGTTTTCCGTTTAAAGAAAGTACCAATATACTTATCCATAGTTGAAATAATAGTCCTACATAAACAAAAATATTACACGATTTTCTTTGTTTCTCCCAATCACGAGCTCTGATAAAACTGCTAATCTGCTGTTTGTTACTGTCTGTGTTGCCAACCAGAAAATACAAAATATCGCTAAGAGTCTGTCAAAATTCCGCCGCATTAATATTTGCTTGTCAAGCTGAAAGATAACGCATTACAGAAAGCTCCAAACTTCCCCGTCCCTTTCATCACGCATTCGTAATCAAGGTGACTGTCGATATTGACTTTATATACACATTCAAAACTGTAAACAATTGCTGAATAATATTACAATAATGCAGGCATAATTATCATAAAGGAAGAAAAGTCACAAAACAGAAAAATATTCCGGGTCCGTGCTTAAAAAAAAAAAGTTCCGGGGATGGTCCCCGGCTGAATTTAATCACTGCATTTCGGTAAAACCTGACACAGCTGCAAATAATATGCTTGTGCGTAGTAGAATATCCGTGGAACATTTCATTCGACGGGTATCTTGTAGAATCTATACGAGCAATGCGAGGAAAGATTATGGCTCAATACTAGACGCATATCTCCTGTGATATGACTACAAGCAGAGGTCAACAAACTACACAAGTCATATTTAAAACCTCAAGTATTTTAATAAAACACACCAATGTTCATAAAAAAAAAAATTCTCTTTTGTTCATTTTGAAGCTACTCGCCAGCTAGTCCTGCCTATAAAGTTAAAAATTCGAACGTATCATGCCCATATATTTACCAAAGAAACCTAGCTCATACATACAAGGGGGGGGGGTACAAGACTACATTTAGAACAAATTAGGACTTGTGTCGTTTTTAAATGATGATCGAAAAACTGTTGTTTTATTGAAAGTACGGTTTATTAATTAGAGGCTCCATAGTTTTACTGATTCACATTTAAACAAATTATAATAAAGTGATCAAAATAATCCTGCTAAAAATGGCGAGCAAAATACCGCCGTGCGAATATCTGTAAAATAAAGAGAGAAAAAAAAGTATGTGTTGTCGGGGGAGGGGTGAATGAATGTTAACAAGCTGAGGAATATGCTTAATGTCAGAACAACTGAGATGAGTGACAGCAACTGCTATACTGAAATATCAACTAAACATGGCAGCATGCATATTTTACATCACTTCACTACAAACGAACCAATGTCGTGCTTACAATTACTATAAGTTAAAACCAATAATAATTAACTCACGGTCTCCAAAAATATGCTTTCTACCTTGGACTGCTCCCTCGATGAACTCCACTATGATACGTCAATAACTTACAGGTTCATATCCACAACACTCGAAATAAAACTGACGAACAAGATCCCGTAGAAGTAGACCCCGAAAATTGGATAAATTTGTAAAATAAATGTCAGAAACGCAACCATAACACACTAGAATCAATGAAAAGCAACAGATAACTATTCTTAGCAAAAATGTTACACACTCCAGTAAGACAACGCCCGTCACTTCCAACTACTAACAGGGTTTGACTAGAAAATCACACGTAAATACCATCCACCCCTAGCTTGTACCTTTCTGACGTTCTAGATCTGCATATTTGTTTGTTTGAACGCTGTTTATTTTTTATTGAAAAATAAACAAAAATTATTTAATGAGAAAAGGCAATGCAAGTAAGAGGTGTTAATTTAAATAAAGGACTTCAAAGTCGTAAAGATGGGGGAAATATTAACATTATAAGTCATTAAGGTGAATATTCAAGTTCATATTATTTATGTCTCTTCTGCTTAGATAGCATAAGCAAAAATGAAGTTAACAGATCTTAACCGGTTGTGTATTTACTTGGGAGTACTTCTGTTATTATCAATATTTGATTTATTTTGGAACTTCTTTGGGAGATGGACCGAGTCCTTGATTCTTTATCCCTTCATCAGATTTTAGCTTGTGTATGAGAGGATTATTGTGGGTAAATTACCCGCTCATTGTAAGCTGTATTAGCTTTATCTTGCAATGGAGGATTTTGGGTTTTTTATGTTTGAAATGATCTGAGGGTTTGTAGTCTGCTGCCTATTGAATTAGCTGATTTGGGGGATTATCTGTGTCTGTGAAGAATTTTTCTGCAATGCCTGTCATGTAAGTGGCATGAGAAACCTCCTGGTGTAACTGGAGGTTTCTCACGAACCTACGGGCATTAAATGCCATTCTCAGGCATTTGTTATGGATCGTCTGTAATCTGTTGATGTTGATTTTAGCTGTGTGCTCCCAGGTTGGTGATGCGTAAGTGAGTTGTGGTCTTATTACCGATTTATAGAGGAGGATTTTGTTATTTATGTTTAGAAAGCTCTTTCTATTCAAAAGTGGATATAGCTGTGCTATTGTGTGACTTGCTTTAGTGGAGATACTATTTACGTGTGTCTTGAAATTCAGTAGATGTTTGGTAGAGTTCAGTGATATTTGATAGAGTTGTGCCAAGTTGTGTCGTACAGTTTTACCTTCCCTGGCCAGTTATCGTTTAAGATTTTTCCTAATCTTAGGAACTCTCTGTAAACTTCTTCGAACGTTAGGGGCTTTTCCATGGTCTTGGTATTGCTAAGTTATATAGAGAATTGGCTGCTACTTACCTTAGCAGGTTTTTCTTAGTTCTGGCACTCCTGTAGTCCTTTTTGTGACAAGGTTCCAATACTTTTGAGAATAATCCGTCACTAAAACTACTGTCTCCTCACTTCACCATCTCGCTAACAACTCAGTATCATCACTCGGTAATCACTACTACTGTCGTAATACCACTGAAAATTAGATCAATTAAATCATTTGATTTATTTATGTTGCTACATTACTTTTGTCATGGATGAGATCGCCAAGAAAACTTTGACGTCTGTATATGACGTCTTCGTATTGGACACTAGTGGTAATCCATGAATGGGAATATGGATAAAGGAATGTTGCCATTTAATTCCGTTTTAAATTACTTTGCATTTATAACTTCTTGTTTTTTATTTTATTATTTTTATGCTATTGTTAATTAATAGTAACTTTTTTATATTGCTTGTATTTTCTTTAGTAATCACAGTGAAACACGCTATTCCCATTGTAATGGGAGCTAACATTGGAACTTCCGTTACCAATACTATTGTTTCCTTGGCTCAGATGGGTAATCGTAGTCAGTTCAGAAGGGCCTTTGCTGCAGCTACTGTGCATGACATGTTCAACTTTCTCACTGTCATAGTTCTTCTTCCACTGGAAGTAGGAACCGGTAAGTATATCGTCCTTTCTTAGGTTCAGACACCAGCCTTAAGTATAATATCTTATACATGGGGGCATCTAGTCCCAATATTTAAATTTAATAAACACATATATATATATATATATATAATAACTTACAAGATCTGTGTAACTTAGTGGAAGCGGAGCTTGCATCCTCTGCACTTGGCCGCTCGAAGTTAAACCTAGGTTCAAGTCTAGTCACCGACTGGAGGAACTTTTTCTAAGCCTATCTTCGACTGGTTCCAGAGTTAGATCTCTGGCATGGGCAAGCAGGTTTTTCCTCAAGGAAACTTGGGTTTTTCGCCCCACAAACTCAACAAAATCGACCATAGTACCCACATTGTTTCAAACAATAACATATCCTGGTAACACTTGTTTGCTGGTCTGTTCATCAGTAGCCACCTATAATTAGACATGGGCCAGCTATCTCTAATTGGCTACCAGTGGAGATTGAACTGCCCACTCAGTCTCCAAAAGCTAGATAGGGTATAAAGGACTCGCCTACTCTCTACTAGAGAATAAAAGTCGTTAGCTAATTTCTTTTTTGTTTATTTATAATAACTTACACGATATTCAACCACGTATTTTCCAGTTTGTACTACGATCCGGTTATCTTTGACCAACTAGTTACTTGATGGCAGATTAACATGTGAAGCTTCTACAGCAGTCGACTTTGTAGCATTTGTCCTCGGTTGGAAAAATGTAAGTTTAAACCCCGTCTAAGACGCGAGGTTACTTAAACTAGACTTTTCGAGTGAAGGTGAGTTAGCTGGTCTCGAACGGCGGTGAAGATCATTTCATCCAGCAGGGCAGGACAGACCAGACCAGACAGCACGCAATGAACAGACATAATTACCAGAGGTGGTTGTGAGGGCTTCGTCTGTGAATGTTTAAGGAGCGGTATGATAGGTTTTGTTCCGCGATGAGTCGTCTGACTCCATAGAGACACCCACATACGGGTAATAATATATTGCTTTGATCGTAATTCTTATAATACTAATAACTACTTTCGGTTATTTTTAGTGACTGTTTAGTTGGTTTCACTGCGTGAAACCAACGAAATTTCGTTGAAAAATGTAATTCAGTGCGGCCTTTTAGGAATCTTATTATCCATCGTAAAAAGTAGATGTCGGAAAGTTCTGTTATGGAGATAAAGAATTAGGAACACACTGTTGTGTACAAACAAAAAATTCTACACATCGGTTGTTTTAATTTTTATCAACCTTTAATTGTATTTTTCATTTTTATAATTGCAATTATACATAGATATTTTCTTATTTTTTGTATTTTATTTTTGTTAGTGTACAGATTTGTCACAAAATGTGATCATTCTCTTGATACGTCTGAGCAAGCAAGAATACAGGCCACACTCACTAACCTCGTGTACTTGAAATATTACCAACAGGCAGAATGTTTGCGGAGTAGAGTGAGTGAACTATTTGTCGGAGACAAGTTGAGTGCAAATAAAGTTGATAATTAGGAAATGATGAATTACAGATTAGAGTGAAGCCATCGTAATAATTCATTTAATTAGTGAGAAGAAAGAACAGTAATCGAGAGCCTTCGTAGTCAGTACGAATCGGCGACTCTTGGTGGAAAGATCCGAGTTAGAAACCCGTCTAGCTAGAACCCAAAGGCATTTGTAATTTTTTTTTCTTCCAAGGGTTTCCCTGAAATTAGCAATGAGGAGATATTTAAATCCTCGTTTGTCGCACAGAGATGAATATTTTGCAAATTTAACTCCACCTCCAAGTTAATGAATGGAGATTTGATTTGTAGCGCAATTTCGATTGGAAAAGAACCGAGTTCGGTTCTCGCCGTGACGAGAGAAATCTTTATATGGGCGTTTTCAATTGAAGGTGAGTTAGCCGACCTCATGCAGAGATAGCAGGTTTTGTCTCCCGGAAACAAGATTTTTTCATAACACAGGCAAATCGGCGATGAGACTTAGGTGGCTGCTTCCGGTCAGCTAAAGTCAGTCCGCTGAAAAAATTGTGGATTTTTTCAATGAACTAGTTTTTGTTACTGCTAATTAGTATTTGCAACTCTGGCTTTTCTTATCACTCCATCAGAGAATCATCCATTGTTGCTATTCGTAGTGTCCTTGTAGCCAGCTAAGTAACTAAGGCAACGCCTAGAAATGACAAGTTTGAAATGCAGCAAAAACCTACAAATTTGTATCTCATCAATAAACACATTTTTCTTCTTCTCTTAATTTTACACATTTTCTTGCATTAAGGAACAACACATACCCTAACGACGATCCTGCGCGCGCGCACGTGTGTGTGACACGCACAACAGCATTTAATAATAAACCCAAACATCAGCAATTTTGTTTTTCAGTGTTTTTTTATGTGGTGTATGAAATATCTGGTATGAATGAAAGTAATGTTTTTATTTTAAAAGTACTCCCCGCAATAAAAATACGAAAACATACAAAACAGGTGTAATGTTCATGAACAAATTTCTATCTATTTACGTGTTGTATATGCTTTCTTTATATTTAAATTATACTGAACGTTAATCAGTGCTTTGGTCATGTAATTCTACACGGCTTGGAAAGAAGTCAACGGACACCATAGTGTGAGGAACAAACAACCATGGCACTCACCTTAATAAGATATAGGACCCGTTCGCTGCGATCACTGCAGCAGTCCTATGGGGCATACTTTCCACAAGCATACAATAGCGATCAATGGGAATTTTGGACCATTCTTCCTGTAGGCATGTAATGAGGTCTTCGACTATTATAGGGTGAACATCCCTTGACCTCACCCGACGCTCCAGTACATTTCCACAGATGATCAGCAGAGTTGAGATTAGGGCTCTGCAAAAGCCAGTCGAAGTGTGATGACGTTCATGTCCACAAACCATTAAGTTACAGCAGCAGTTGTTGCTGTAACTGCATGACAGGTGCATCGATTTGATGAAAGAGACAATGATCACTTCCGTAGAAAGGCCACAAAGTAGGAAGCATTGCATTGTAGACATGAATGTTCAGATACCTTCTGGAGTTCAATGTTCGTGGTACCACAGATGTTCCAGATCAAACCAAGAAAAACAGGACTATACCATCACACCACTGCCTTTGAATTCCATAATTGGGGTTATGTACTCTGGTTCACTGGGCATCTGCCACACCTGCTCATATGCTTAGTAGATGGTGTAGCGTGAATCGTCGCTCCATAACACTGCTTTCCAAGTTCCACTGTACACGTTCTTTGCCACTATAGATGAGGCTGCATGCTGGTTCGGGTAATGTGGAACTTGTATATTACAGTCCTACCATGGAAACCTATGTCGTGAGCCTCGGATCTGAATGTTTTTGTGCAGTTCCGTGCTACAGCTAATGCCTGGAACTCTGCTTACAACATTGGCCGACGAATGGTAGAATTTTACATGTAGTCCTTTGTAGCACCTTATAGTGAAGTTCGGCGAGTGTGGTGGGTCGTCCACTGCGGGTAGCACTTGCAATTGACTCCCTGTGCATCCACCTCAATATAGTATCACTGACGTTGACCCAGGATAGCCCATATTCTCTTTCAATCTACATCAGTTCCCTAAGATTGTACAAACACATCACTGATCTATTATTCTAGATCTCAGTAACTGCTTAAATAACCAGTTATTTATACTTCATTTTATCTGTCTCAGAGAACAATGTGATCTGTGTTTGTATATGTGCTGAAATACAAACAGAAAAAGAGGGTGGAAAATTCGGCGTCTGGGAGAGTCCTCTCTTTCAGGGCCTTGAGTTTGCCTTCACATCCGCGGTTCGCTTAGAATTCCAACTTCGTTAAAGGGATAGAGGCAAACGAACTGAAAATAATAACAAAAAACACTACTGATACTCAAATAAAGAAGACCAAACCGAATCTTGAGCCTACCTCGATCTGATTTGCAAGACAGCTGGATTCACCTCATCTGCAAACAACTGTTCCGTAAAACCTCTTTTATGCTTAAAAGAGATTGTTCGATGATGAGGAAGCTGAAGAAAGTGTGAGAAAACATACCAATAATACTATTATATAATTTCCGTATGGGGTCAGATATGTCCCTTTGCCTGGTCTTCCAAATATGATACTCTAGTTCTGTAATGAGGAACATGTAAAGTTTGGTTTCCTTGGTTGTCAGATAAAGGGAAAAAAGGAATAAATGCATATTGCTAAGATGGTGAAGTAACCCAGAGGATTGCTGCAATACTGAGAAGGACCCTAACCTGCAGAGATAAAAGAGTTATCATTCTGTTGTATAAGACCCTGATCAGAGACTATTGTTCTCAAATTTGGTCTCCAGGATTTGAAGGGGATAAATTAACTGTGGAAAGGGTACAGAGGCAGATAACAAAGATGGTTTCAGGACTGTACAATGTCAGTTATGAGGATCGGCTGAGGGAATTTGGACTGCAGAGTTTCGTTGGTAGGAGGAGGAGAAGAGGTGATATGATCGAGACTTAAACCATTGAGAGGCAGTTACAGGGTGGACGTTGGGGAGTTCTTTTGCTTGGTAGAACAGTGGGAAGGAGCGATGACAAGGGGGTCATCCCTGGAAGTTATGAAAGGAAGCTGTGAGCAAGATGGTGAGGAGTGGTTTCTATGCATGGAGGGTGGTTGAACCGTGGAATGCATTGCCTGAGATAGTGAGAGCAAGAATGGTCAATAAGTTCAAGAAGTGGTATGATAAACTGTGTCCTAAGAAGGACCTCCCACGATGAGTCTCTTGACTCCATGGAGGTCTGAATAATAATAATAAATACCTCATCGACAGTGAAGATTGGAATTTGTAGAGCCTTGCCTACATGGAGGTGTCTGTTAATTTCTTTCCAAGCAGTGTATGACCAAAGTGTTGTTTCTTAAATATTGTTTTGTTTCACTTTTGGCTTTATGACTGTAATGTCTCTGTAGAGTTTAGGCAGCAAACTGCATTATTATCTGTATTGTGTTCGTGATACCAGACTTTCTTGCATTTCTCTTTCTTAATAGTATTACCAGGTCATGACAAATGGAATATCTGCCAGGAGAAACGTCAGATGGTGTTCCAATGTATTGTGTTTGGCAGGTATTAGGTATAGAGGAAGATAAAATGTAAGGGAAATGCAAAAGTAACTTGTACCTTTTCATCAGTAAATCATTAGAAGTGTCAATGTAAGAAAATGATTGCCTTTTTAGTTCAATGACATGCTGCATTGTCATATTGAAATTCAATTTTCAAATTCATCAAATGCCTCAATTATGGATGGCAATAGCCTTCATTTCAGGATGTCAACATAGCCAAAGCATTGAGTACCTCATACAAGAACAGTAGTCGAACAACCAACCTCTCATGAAGGCTCCTTATGTATAAAAAAAAAAAAAAACCCTCTTTACTCAAAATTAACTCCAAACTATCTGGAAAATACAACTAACTATCAGAGCTATCATATCCACTAATTAGATACTTAGTGAGTTATGACTTAGCAGGAGTAGCATGTTTGGAGGACAACAAGAATTACAAAATTTTAGAAAAATTGTACATATTTACTTGAATTTTAGGGAGCAAAATAGTGCTTGCCTAGAGGTGGCATATATCCTAACAGCAGTCCTATTGACTATAGCTTCCAAACAATCTTGGTCAAAAACTTCATGATTTAATTTCCACTTTGTATGCTTCTTTGAACTTTCTTTAAAAACATGCCTCATGCATGCTTCCCCCCCCACTCCCTTTGGGAGTATACGATAAGTCTATAAGAAGCTGTTCATTAACATTAATCTTTAAAGATTAAGGCAATATGAGAAGGTTTGGTCTTTGGGGGGGGGGGGGACAGGAAGATTTCCACATTAACGGTGCAGGGCTACCACATCTGCACTATTACTAATAACCCTTCCTAGCTTCACATCATCTGCAAACAACTGAATACAGGTCCCAGTACTGAGCCCTGTGAAACCCTCCCTTGTAACCTTCTGCCTCCTTGATACCTATCACATAGCCAATCCTATTCACTAACCTGACATTTAAACCCACGTGCTGCAATTTAAATATCAGCTTATCATATGGAATCCTGTCAAATGCCTTTGTAAAAATAAAAAAAAAAAAAAGGCAGAATATGCCTTTCCCTCATCAACTGCTCTTGTCACTTTATTATAAAAGCCAATGATATTACTAAAACAAGAGAGCACTCCTTAGCAAATCCATGCTGAGTTTCACAGATAACATTACCCTCATCTGCCCAATGCTGTAAATGATCTCTCACTAATTTAGAGAAATTAGTGAGGATAAATGTGTAAAAGATGAAACACAAACTGGTCCATAGTTTGACACTTCCAGTTTGCTACCACCCTTATGCAATCACTATCTTACTCTTCTTCCACCCTTTGGATACCTTTCCCATGGCCAGACTCCCATTGAAATGAGAGATCAATGGAGCTGTCAGTAACTTAGCACATTCTCTCAAAACTTGTGATGAAATTCCATCCAGTCCTATTGCTTTATCGACATCCAGAGTATTCAGTATTTGAAACACACTCTCTTCTTGCACGTCTAAACCTCGAACCTGCTCTATCACTCTAGTATTAAAATCTACTTCTCCAGGATCAAATACCCCAATAAAGTGTTTATTGAACAACTCCACTATGTCCTTTGCACCAGTCACTCTATTCCCATTTTTAGCCGGTAATGTCATTCTTCCGCAATCATTTTTTCTCCCATTGGCCACATAGCAAAAAAAAAAAAAAAAAAAAAAAAAAAAAAAAAAAAAAATTCTCGGATCTCAGGGCCGATCTGTTCTTGTATTCCAGTTTTGCCTTCTTTGCCATACTAGTCACTCTCTCGAGCAACCTGATCTAATATTCTTCATGCATCTGCTCTCTACCCCTCTCCTTATACCTCTTACATAACCTCTTTTTTACCCGCAGTTCCCGTTTGATACTGTTTGTTATCCACTTTACACCAAATGAATTCTTCCCCTCCATGGAAGTGACCCAAGTATCTAAGAATATTATAATTAGCGGTCTTATAATTCCATACACATTCCTTTCTCTTTGATATTCCTGCATTATTCATCTTCCAAGTCAAAACCACATGGTCACTCTCCCCAACTGGGAGCTGAGATGCCATATCAGTTATATCAGATCTTCTGATGCTATGACCAAATCTAAAACTCTTGAACCTCATTTCCTTCTACTACATGTTGTCTAAGACATTTGTCCCTCAAGAATTCTAGAAATTCCATTCTCTTATTACTACATGCAGCATCCTCTTCCCAATTTATACTGCTGTAGTTAAAATCTCTGATAATAATTTTCTTGCACTTGGCAAGCTGAACTGTCTAAAAATCTCCTGCTCTTCACCCTCTATGCTCCCTGGCTTTTAGCAATACTCCACTAAATATCCTGTCCTACCTACCTCTACCTCATACCATATGCTTTCAAAACCATTAGTGCCACTGCCCTCCAAAACCTCCACTCTAAGAGGACATAAGTCATCACTTACAAGCAGTACTCCACCACCGCATATTCCCTTTCCTATCCTGTCAAAAATGCTACCCTGCTATTGCTGTTAGTATATCATTTTCTGTCCACTATCTCAGAGATCTCAATAATCTTTGGAGAGGCTGATGCCATCAGTGTCACCGATTCATCTCCTGTATTCTGGATACTCCTGGCATAAGTATAAAGAATCAAGGCATTGTCACTGTAACTGTAGTGTAAATAGTTAACAAACTAGTTATACTTTAACGTGAATGTCAAATTACGAAGGAACAAGTATCCTGCTTTCTATTGTGATGCCAGATTGTGCAGTCACTTTTGGCATCTATAAACACCTCTGTGGTACACAATTCATCCTTTGATTGGAAAAGGCACGAGTTCGATGTCATGATAAGAGGAATCTTTATATGGGCATTTTCAACTGAAGTTGAGTTAGCCAATCTTGCATGGGGGTAACAGGGTCCCCCCCCCCCAGTAACTTGGGAGTGTTTCCCTGCATACAGACAAATTGGTAATGAGAACACACACACAGTTTACAGACAAAAAATACTAGTGGTGGTGGTGGTAGCAGATAGCATTGTGGTAATAATATTCTGTGTAGTTGGTGGATTAAGTGGTGGAGATGGGGAGGTGTAATAATAATAATAATGGAGATATTAATAATAATATCTTTTTTTCTAATTCTTTCACTCCTTCCTTCAATCACAATTTTTGAAAGTACTATTTTCGTATAAATTTACTGCATAAGTGTACATTTCATTTTTAGTGGACAGTTGGACTATCTTCTGTGCCATGCAAATAAATAATCACAAGCATATGATTATCATCAACAGACCTTCATGAGTCAAAAACTCATGAAAATTTCTCACTGTTGCACACAGTTTATTGAGCTGTGCCTTGTATCTGTACTCACTACACTTTCGAGCAACCATTCTCCATGCAAAGAATCAGATTGTTCCCCCCCCCAACCAACTTGTCTCGGTCATACCTTTCCCTGTAACTGGCATTCCCTGAATTTGTTCTTCTATTTTCAACATTCTAGAAATTAGAAATGTCTTTGGAATTGTGGTTAGGAAAACAAATTCAGGGATCACCTTAGTCACTAGATTTTTCTCAACTGTTCATCTTCTCAGAACAGTGTGACCAAATTTGTAGTCCAGGACCTTGTACGGTGGAGCTATAAGTTTGTTTTTTTATTCCTACATGTCATATGCTCTCCATCTTTGCTATAATCAGTTGTATCACAATTATTATTAACACCTGACCTCCAAGGAGTCAGCGACTCATCAAGAGCTATGTTCAATTCTCATAATGTGGTTTCCAAATTTCCTAAATTTTTGAGGTCCTCTCTAACATCATCTGCAAGTGTCTTATTATTATTATTATTATTATTACACTCTCCATGGAGGGTGTACAACTACAGTTATACAGACTGCAGCTGTAGTTAAGGTGTTTATAATTTGAAATCTCCATCCAAGAATGCATGTGGAGCCTCCTTTTCACTTCCTAGGAACTTTTCCCACTGCAAGACTTTCATTAAATAAGCAGGTCAAGGGCATAGCTAACTGTTGTGCACATTCCATAAGAATATGTGGTGATATATCATCCATTCCCATAGCCTTATTAACATCTAACCCAATCAACACCTGATACACCTCTGATTCTTTCACTTACAGTTCTCCTAATACTTGCCTCCCTTCTATATATTGAATAGCATCATTTACACCAGTATAGTATACCCTCATACAGTGCTCATTCAATAATTTCACTATATCCTTTGCAATGGTCACTCTGCTGCCCATGACTATCCACCAGTGTCAACCTACCATAATTATTCTTTCTCTTACTTGCTATATAGTAGAAGAATTCTCCAGAATTAACCTTGACCTGACTAGCCAATCTCCTCTCATAGTGCACCTTTTCTTTCTTTACCATATTCGTTACCTTCATATCCTGCACCTTATGCTACTCATGGATCTGATCCCCACCAATTGTCTTGTACCTCCTCCATAATTTTTGATTTCACTGTTCATCCATTTCACTCCTACTCATTTACTTGCTCAAACCATGGTACTTGTGTCAGATACTATTTTTATGAATTTCCATGCACTCAACATCTTTTCGGCACAGCTCTTCTGCCCAACATACTAATGCTAACTACAGAGCTTCCCATTATCATTCACCTTATACTTCCATATATCGATCTTTGACTGTAACCTTTTCTTGTTTCACCACTTCCCAAATAAGTACCTTATGATCATAATAAATTTAGTTTAATCCTTTATCCAAGTGTAAGCAAAGTTTGCACCTGAAGTATCTTCAAGACTGAGGCAACTCGTGGTAAAGGTGGACCAAGCTCTCATCACTCCTTGTTCGAGTATCTCCCATAATGCAAAGCACATCTCCTTGCAGACATCTCCTTGGAGAAAAAACTTCCAACATCTTTCTCTAAATTCAGAGTAATTTAATAATAAGGTGGTACACCTTTTGGCAACTCGTATAGGTAAATATGACTTCTCCATTGTTTCTGCCTTAGTATCACCACTTCTGGGTCTGGCTCCCAATGATGAGACCTCAATAAAGATCGAAACCGGTCTGGGTAGTGGCCCTTCCCTTAATGCATAGTATTATACATGTCTGCAAGGAGATGTGCTTTGCATTATGGGAGATACTGGGACAAGGAGTGATGAGAGCTTGGTCCACCTTTACCACAAGTTGCCTCAGTCCTGAAGATACTTCAGGTGCAACTTTGTTTGCTTACACTTGGATAAAGGATTCAACTAAATTTATTATAGTCTAACCAAGTAAGAAAAAACTTCCAATACCTTATGATCACTCTCACCAACTGGCCGCAGTGTCAATAGCACATTAACAACTACATCTTATAAAATTATCACCAAATCCAAAACACTAAAACCTCTAGTTGCTTCAGTCACAATTTGCCTAAACATTTCACAATCAGTATTCTCTACATTCCCTGGCCTATAACAGCATCCTATGAGATGTATTAGCCTGTTAATTTCAACTTCACATCACGCATCTTCAAAATCAGTATGTATACCTATACTATTAATTTCCAGTTTGTGGTTACAGTTCCTTCAATCATTAGCAGCAGCACCCCCTTCCTATTTTCACCTTTGTATACCCTTCCAGAAAATAGTACATCCTGTATTGTATTATTTCCTGTATTTTACTAGAATATAAAATTGCATTACTTCCATCTCTTACAAATAAATTCCCCTCCAAATGAATGCATCCTTATTTTCAAAATTCAAACCTTACACTTCACAGCATTAGATTGGCGGTCCATACATTTGCCAATACAGTCTGTTCAAAATCTTCTGGAGAGCTAAATTCTCCTTTACAACACCTGCATTTAAAAATCTAAATATCTCTCCATATCATTAGCATACAAATTAAGCTATAATCAAATTAAGCTCAAACCCATACCACAGTACTGGTTACTTTCCTCTTCTGGGAAATTGCATTACTAACATGCAACCTGCTGATAACTATCAGATAATCCAATCTAGTATCTAACCACATCAGCCTAATTTAAACACTAACTTGTCATGAGAAATCTGACAAAAAGCCTTTGTAAAATATACTATTGTGTGTATTATATTACTGTGTAAGTGCACATTCATAGCACAATTAGAAGAACAACGGTATGTTGCACCCTTCGATTGGAAAAGGCCTAAGTTCAATTCTTGTCACGATGAGAGGAATCTTTATACGGTTTGTTTTTTTGAATTGAAGGTTAGTTAGCCAATCTCATACCATGGTAGCAGAGTTTTTTCATCCTGCATACAGATAAATCGGGCCTTCAGTACACATGCAATTTACAGACAAAAACTACTAGTGGTGGTGGGCAGTAGATGATGATAGTAGTAGCAGTTCAGTGTTGTTGATGAAGTGGCAGGAAGTTGTAGAGAGAGCCCTCTCTACAACTCAATGAGTCTTTGGACTCCTTGAAGGTGTCACATAATAGTAATAATAGTATGCATCTTATTGTGCAAGCACTGTGCTGTAAATTACTGTCATTAATATTGTTATCATTTAACAGCAGTATGCTATGTATAGCATTAACATTCAATTTGTTTTCTGTTAAGTATAGAATGGTTTCAAATATTTTTATCTTTCAGGTTACTTGGAACACCTGACAGATGCAATTGTGTCATCCACAAGCTGGACTGCAAAAGAACATCTAAATCAGCAGTTACTGACTGTAGTCACAAAACCTTTCACCGACCTCATCATTCAAGTAAGAGATTACTATAGTAAATAAAGAACTAATCAAAAATTCTTCAGATAGCATATGCTGATTTAGTATTATCAGAATTACCCTTACATAATTACTGCTTGCTGTAGAGTGGTTTATGATGTACTTGCATGAACCTGCAAGATTGTGACTAAACAGTGGTTCCCAGCAGAAAGGTAATTATTCCATTCCATTTTTCTTAACATAAATCCTATCCACAAAAGATTTAAACCTGTAGCATATTAGTATATTGTGGGTGGGCTATTTTAGAGATTAAACATGAAACTTTCAAGCTACATCAGGTTCACTTTAGATATGAAATATTCAAATCTTTCACTTAAAATATACCGACAGGAATGGATATGAATGACACAAGAGGGATAGCATTGTTAATAATAGCAGAGGAATTATTTTCCACCTAGAGTGGAAGTAAAAGATGGCAGTATATACATTTCTGATATTATTTGGTGCCAGGAAATGTAGACCATAAAAGAAGGGGAGGGGGTCCTATTGGGAAATTTAATTATGAGAATACAGATTAGAAAGAGGAAATAGCATTTAAATTAACTCTGCATTCTGCATGTGTTATTCTGGCTAGTTTTCTTGTCTTCTTCTTATTATTATTATTACAGGCTACTCCATGGAGTTCTTATACTTATCGAGGGAGGCCCTAAACATCATGCCAAGCACTATCCAACATTTGTGCATTAGCATACTTTGCTTTCAACTCATTCACAGCGAAGGCACCCACAACAGACTCTGGCAACCTATTCCACTCTTTCACCACTCTCCAAGCAAAAAATCTAGTTCTAACACCCTTGCTCAGTTTCCAAAAAGGATGGCCCCAGTTCTCCTACCATCAAACCTGTTCTGAAAACATTCCTCTGTATTAATCTTGTAAAACCCTTCAGTAATTTGTATGTCTTAATCATATCACCCTTTTTTCACCTGTCAACCAATTTCTGTCCCACAAATCTTAATCCTGTTCTCATGAGGTTCATTCTATAGACCTGCTACCATCTTGGTCACTCGTCTGTGGATCCTCTCCATCTCTTTCTCAACTCCAAGAAACCCTGGTGTCTAGATCTGTACACAGTAGTAAATATGGGCTCTTATTAAGGCTTGATAAAGAGAAATAATAACCTGCTTGTTTCTGCTTATCAAGGTATTCTTCAGTACCCAAGTGATCTGATGAACTGCTTTAGCCACTTTTGCTATATGCCCCCGAAACTTTAACTCCCAATCCACTAACACTCCCAAATCTCTGACTTCATCAGTTCCCTAGAGTACAGTTCCATCAATGTGATATACAACTGTAATCGTTTCACCCCAAAATGCATAACGCCAAAGTTGGGTAGAGCAATAGTGAGTGCACAGGATGTCAAAATTTTGCAGGATGATTTGGATAGTTTGGAGGACTGGCTAAGGAGAATGGATGTCAATTTAATGTGGCAAAATGTAAGATTATGCATTTTGGGGTGAAAAGATTAGCAGCAGTATATGTCAGTTGACCAAGATGATAGCAGGTCTATGGAATGAACCTTATGAGAACAGGTTGAAGATTTGTGGGTTGCAGAAATTGGTTGATAGGCAGAAAAGGGGTGATATGATTGAGACATTCAAATTACTGAAGGGTTTCTATAAGATTAATTCAGAAGATATTTTTGAGAATAGGACTGGTGGTGGGAGGACTAGGGGCCATACATGGAAGCTGGGCAAGAGTGTGGTTAGCAGAGGTGTTAGAGCTAGGTTTTTTACTTGGAGAGTGGTGAATGAGTTGAATAAGCTGCCAGAATCTGTTGTGGGTGCCATGACTGTAAATGAGTTCAAGGCAAAGTATGATAGATATTGTGTGAATGTCGAATAGTTGTTCTTGACATGATGTTAGGGCCTCCCTCGATGAGTCTATGGACTCCTTGGAGTTTCCTGTAATAATAACAATAACCTTACACTTTGCCACATTAAACTGACATCCATTCTCGTTTGCCCACACTGCCAAGTCTATCCAAATCAATTTTAACATCATCTGTATTAACTGTATCGCTACTAAATTTTGCATCATCAGTAAACAACTGAATAGTTTCTCTCAGATCACTTCCTATATTAGTAATGTAGAAAATAAACAGTAGTGGCCCAAGAACAGAGCCCTGTGGCACACCACTAGTCACAGGCCTTCTTCTGAACTCGGCTCCTGGGTAAACCACCCTCTTATCTACCACACCAACCCTATATGCATCCCCATGAGCTGCACTTTACTGATTAGAATTCCATGTGGTATCCTGTCAAAGGCTTTTGCAAAGTCCAACTCTACCACTGTAAACCCATTACCTTTATCCAACTCAGCTGCTGCTGTATTATAAAATGCGAGCAAGTTATTGAAGTTGGATATGGTTTTAAGTTTAGTGGGTGGTTTAAAGGTGACACTGAGGTTATAATGTTGTAGGATTCTGTTGATTCTTTCCGATAACCCTTTAATGTATGGGATGGCTATGGTTTTACTAATCTAGATTCGTTTTTTTTGTTGTTTTATCGAGTATTTTATTAATAGTATTTTTGTTATAGCCATTATTTATGAATGTGTCGCTGATGATTTTTAGTTCTTGTTTCAGGGCTTGCTGGTTAGAGCAAATTGTTGTAGCTCTGTTTTTAAGGGTGTTAATATGGACAAAATATGGAGTCATTAACACCCTTAAAAACGGAGCTACAACAATTTGCTCTAACCAGCAAGCCCTGAAACAAGAACTAAAAATCATCAGCAACACATTCATAAATAATGACTATAACAAAAATACTATTAATAAAATACTCCATAAAACAACAACAAAAATGAATCTAGATTACAATAAAACCATAGCCATCCCATACATTAAAGGGTTATTGGAAAAAATCAACAGAATCCTACAACAGTATAACCTCAATGCCACCTTTAAACCACCCACCAAACTTAAAACCATATTCATCTCCTCTAAGGATCCTCTTCTCCCATTAGCACATGCTGGAGTCTATTGCATCCGCTGCACCTGTAACTTACTGTACATTGGTGAAACAGGACGGACAATCCCTATACGCAAGAAAGAACACATTAGACACATTAAATATAACCATTATGGTGAAGCAGGCCTCTCAGACCATGCACTCAACACCTTACACCAAATCAACTGGAAAAGCACCCACTCTTTACATTGCACAAAAACCTGGTACGAAAGGAAATTTAAGGAAGCCTGCGAAATCCTGATAAACCACCCAAATATCAACAACAAAGACGACATGAAAATTCCAAAGGATCTGGATGGCACACATTCAGCCTACCTAATATATAAGATCCAGCATAAGTCAGGACTCTAGCCAATCTTCAGCTAGTATTAGAAACCATTCCATATCAACTGGCTGGAATGTACATGATGTTAATATATGTATACAGATAGATACTTGTTGTTGTGCCCAATGTATTTCTACAACAAACAGATAACACTAATAACAGGACTCTAGCGTTGATGTATAATTTTTTTTTTTTTTCACCAGAGGTCAAGCCAACAATTGTTGTAGTGGTTGGTCAGTGTCTGTAACAAACCAGTCTGATTGTAGTGTAGCCTGTTTTCTGCATATAGTTGTATGCTCCAGAAGATGACCTTGACATAAAGGTCGAAACATCGAATGTAGATTTTAGTTATATTAAACGAAAGTTTTTATTCAAACACGGTAGTTGTCTCCATAATTTTCAAAAATGTAAAATACAGATTCTCTTCAACTGAATTCCAAAATATATGAAACTTAAAATGGTTATTTATAACACAGTTGTAAAGTCCATAATTTCTAAAATGAATGCTGATCACTGTGCAACACTAAAAGAAAAGTATCTGAAACTGCAATAACAACATTCACTATCTATTTCTTAAAGTTTTAAACTTCTTTTGTGTGCGAGGTATATGCAAAACATTTTAATTTGTTTTTTCATAAAGTAAAAATAGGAGTGCAAGATATATGCAAGGGCAAGTTACATTTGAGTAAATATGGTAGGCAAATTCTTAGATGCAATTATTAGATCTAACACTCTGAAACCCCTAGTATATTCCATCACATGCTGTCTCAGATAATTATTCCTTAGTAACTGTATAAATTTCATTTCCTTCATCCCATGTATCCTCTCCTTCTTCTAATCTATGTTCCCATAGTTGAGATTCCCCATAATAATTACCTGCCCTCTACTGACTGAGCTTATTTGCCGATGCATACTATCCCCATCATTCTTTCTATCCCCTGGTCTATAGAAGCATCCAACTGTATTTTTTGTTCTGGTAGCCTATATCTCACACCAGATAGCCTCAGATCAGCTATTTTCACTGGCCTGTAGTTGAGCTTCTACTCTCTTTGGTTGAGCGGCTGTAATCAATAACACTCCTTTCCCCATTCTTTTTCTCTCCCTGAATACATTCTATCCCACTAACTGTATCATCTTCTGTCAGCCATGTTTCACTACTGCCAATAACTTTTGGCCAGGATAAACTAACCAATGCCACAAACCCCTCCCCCTTGTTCTGAATGCTTCCAGCATTAATGTACATAAAGTGTAGAAACTCTTTAGGCCCACTGCTATCCTGATGCTTTATACTAACAGTTCCATTCTGGCTTGTAACCAGCAGTACCAACTTAGGAATTTTATGCACATGCTTATACTCAACTGCTTCACTGATATCTGTATCCACTCAATAGCTTCTCCCAAAAAAACTAGTTTCCCTGATTTTGCACATTCACTTTCACTTCATTCAACAACACTTTTTCCAGACTCTGAACACTCAATTCATTCAGATGCAAACAATCATCCATCACACTCACTCCACACATCTACAAACTCCATATTATTCCTCCTGTATAACCTATGCATTGAATCATTCACTATTATGGCCATCCTTCTCAGCTCTACTCTGTCATACAGCAACAACAACCTCACTATCTTAACTTTGTTGCACTTTTCTTTTGCTAGATCTAACACTAGATCCAGTAATTCTTTCATGTCCTCCCTCATGTCATACAATACGTTGAAAAAACTTGCAATCTCCATATGAGACTAGCTAACTCATTTTCAGTTGAAAAGCCTTAATAAAGTTTTTTTTGGATCCTAGATGAGATTTTGAACTTTTCTCACCCAAGAGCATTATCAATATTGACTGAGCTATGGAGGCTTGATGCAAAAAGAGAATAAGGGATAACTGCCTCAAACAGTGCATGATGGCAGCAATACTGTTTTAAAGGGTTGAATTATATGATGGTCTCAGAGTACATGATTGTGAACAAATCTCAAGAGTGCCATTGGCTGGTGAGCACGATCAAGAGGTATTAATCTAGGAGGTAGCCCAGTAGAGATTTCAGTCAAAATATGTGGTGATAATGGAAGATCTTAAGTCAGTTAATATCACTACCATAGGATGATGAGTGTTGCAAGCTTTAGGCGCTCGATAAAGCAAGGAATGGATTAAAACCTATCTGAAACAACTATATACCAAGTGCAATTTGAGATTCTGTCAAGAGTAGGAGGTCTGTTCTGGATGAATTTAAGCATGATGTACATCATTTATACCAAAGATGTTGATAAAATGGAGGTTTCTCTTTTTCTTTCTTTTTTTTTGTAGAAATTCTGGCATGATTTGTATATTGTGATTGGTCTGGGTGTTTTGTTGAGATCAGTTTTTGAGAGAGATTTATTTTAGCCACAGTGTTACTATTAATGTTTATACATTGCATTTTAGGTTTTCAGATGAAAGGACAGAGTGAGGACACGTAGTGAGAGGAGATAGATTTTGTACATGTTACCAATACAAAGAGCAACGAGTCTCCTTGTCTACCACAGTAAGAAGACTGGTCATCAATACTATTACCCACATACTCAGGAAGTAAAAATGATGGTGATGAAGTATGTTTGGTATGCCTTTGAAAAGTATCACTCATGCTTCATAAGTAAACGTAATTAAGCTCCCAAGTATGAAAAGAGTTGCAAACCCTTCTGTAAAGATATATAATTCTCTAATGTCTGTGCAGTTAGCCTAGTGGCTTTGTGCTTCACAACCATATGCTTGGGGAAGGAGTGTCCCAGGTTCAATTCCCATTGGTGATGAGGAGCTTAAGGATCTTCCTCAGCCATAGCCAAATTAGCCGGTCTTGGGTGTGGACAGCAAGGTTTTTCTCCCTAGTTTATCTGGGGTTTTCCATCCTGCAAACAGGCCACATGAACACACATGGATACAGTCAGGAATACCTAAGACGATCCCTCCAGCCATAGGTCTGAATTGTCAGCTATGCCCGGATAAAAAATAGGGGGGGAATTGAGGTAGTGCCATACTTCCCCATAAAAGGGACTCACGGCCATTGAATCACCATATGAAATAATAATAATAATTCTCCAATAATGTTTGATGTTGGTTAATATTTGTTTCTCCTTTCAAGTGAAAATGATCAATATCTGTTTGACTTCCACATCTCTATACCACTTTTCTTACATGATTGTGTAGTTGAGGAAGATGCTAGTATAAATATCAGTGAGTACATAATTATTGTATAAGCTTACAAATATGGCAGGGCTTTTTTTTGCAACACGAATGAGTTATAATTTTGTTACAATATCTAGAACAGGTAAGTGACATCAGTTATATCATTTTGTTTCTCTTCTCACATAGCTTAACTAGCAACTGATATCATTACTTATGGTAGAAATTCTTTATTTGTATTGTATTTTTTCTAGCTAAGCTTTGGCATTTTTACTATGATGGAAACTAGTCTGACCGCATTCAACTCTAACTGCTGCCTTGCTTTGATGTTCCTGAGAAGGGCATCTCTTCTTCAAGAAATGACAAAAGTTCTCTCCAGAGAAATCACTTATTTGATTTTTAGATGACATTACAGAACCCATATAATAAAGAAAGATTAATCATATAAAGCTGATGATTTATTTATTAATATATCTTCCACCCAAGAAAGGTTTTTGTAACCTATAGTACAGGAGTCAGCACCTGTGGCTCTTTAACTTTTAACCTACCTATATGACAAGTGAAACTGGCAAATAGTTACTTTTCAGTTTAGTTTGCCTGCACATCACAAGTAAAGCAAGTACTGCAAGGTGTCAAAGGTTAACTGTTGCAGCAGTAGTGAGTATAAAATAGCTCAAACAGGAAGAAAATAATATCCATGTGTATGTAGCATTTGTGATAGATATGTAAATTCATGTTATAAGTCACTTGACTTTTTAAATAAGTGACGTGGTATTATTAACCATCTGAACAATGAAAGTCTCTCAGCATGTTTAAAGATAAAAATTATGGCATATTTGTCTGATGTTGAGAGACCTGTTCAAGAACTTCAGCAGCAAAAGTCACATTAATTCATAGCTAATTGGATATTTGTTAAATATTTTATAAGTATTAATAAATTATAATTCAAATATTTTTTTTAAAAAATAAAACACCTCCCTACTCTATTTCATTTCTTAAAAAACACTCTAAACCCTCCTTCCAAGCTTGACTGAAGTGAAGCTCTGGATTTTTTTTTAAATTCAATTGAAAATGGATCTTCACTCAAAAAAAGGAGGTGGCAGAGATCCCTGTCACAGTATATCTATACCATGAGTGGGCTGATGATTTTTTCTTTTTCTTTTTTTAAATATTAATTTTTCTATGTTTTGTATTTTTTATTTATTTTTTTTACATAATCTAGACACCCTGCTCTGGGATAAAACATAACTTTTTAAGCCATTTCAGGCCTCTAATAAATGGGGAAGTGTTCTCACACTGGGTAATAAAAATTATCTCCCATCTAAAGACAATCACAAACATCCATATCCATGGTGGGATTTGAATCTACTGCCTTTTGGTTGGAGAGCAGATATATGAATCACTCGGTCAACCAAACCAACAAATATTCTTTGACAGCCTTGTTAATTATTCTTTTATATATTTTTTTCTTACAGTCAAATTGTGTAGATGGCTTTCAGTAATTGTGTTGAACGTATTATCAAAATTTAAGAATAAATAATATGTATATTTTTTGAAATTGATATGGATGGTTTCATTGAACTTGAAGAAATGTTTAAGTAATAGTTTAGCATTTCGAATGAAAAAAAAAACCCAGTTCACACTGCAGAGGGAATACATTTCTTTCTTTTTTTCATATCTTTATGAATGTGAAGAAGACTAGAAAATAACCTTCAAAAGATGATAATATTTTAATAGAGATATTAAGAGGCTCTATTTTCTTTTTCAGCTTGACAAGAAAGTAATTGAAGGAATTGCTGTGGATGATCCGAAGGTTGCAAATCTTTCCCTTGTGAAGAGATGCTGCAAAAAAATGAATGAAACATGTGGAACTTGTAAGCACTTTCTGTCTGTATAGTTTAGTTTACCATTTTGATTTTGTTATTCTATCAGTAAGCAAAGACATACAAATATCATTTCAAAAATTCTGCACACTGCTGTACTCCTGGTGTTAAACTAAACATTTATTTAACAAAATACGTTTATAAGCCTCGAATATGATCTCCATTCCATCTTATCACTGACCAATGTTTAGGTACTGTATTTGCCAGCATATAAGACGCACCCCCTTTTTTGTACAAATTTTTTAGATCCTCTTCCTGATTCTACCAACTTCTTATCATTTTTTCAGTTGGGGGGTGGCTCAAAATGCCTCTCTGCAGCCCTGTTTCCATGTTCTTTAGCATACACAATCACACGTAGCTTGTATGCAATACTCTAGCAATGCCAACTTTTTTCAGCCATAATTTGCCAAGAAATTTAGAGAAAATTTAATGGCAGAAATTTATCATCGTTCACGACAACCGCGACAACAATTGGAAAGTTTAAACGAACAGAAACACAGCTGTGATCGTCAATGAAAGCGCATGCACATCCACTGAACTCTATGTAACTGGAATGCTCTCACACACCACGAGGAAGCAAGAAAGAAATCGCGTAACTCGGAACAGAGAAAATTTCCAGAAATGAAAACAATAAAAAACTGAGTATTGGCGTATAAGATGCACCCTGTTTTTCAGACCTATTTTTAAAGAAAAAAGTGCATCTTATAAGCTGGCAAATACAGTAATTCGTGCATGTTTTTTCCTCATGGTACGGATGACTATCCTTTTGTTGATGTGTTTGATAAGATGTCACACTCCAGTGAATCTTTATCAAATGTTTCTGATTGAGTAGTTCTTTCAACTTAAGGGACAGATTGGGGTCTGGGAGGAGGATTATATCAGGACTCTACAGGATGTGAGCAACTACTTACCATCCATACCTTTACAAAAGATCAGATGCTTTATGTGAAACACATAGTCTTGCATCAGTGTGCAAAACGAAGGCTTTGGCCATGAACATTTAAGATCTCAGGCTGAACATTTTCAGGCATAAAATATCTTGCAGAAACTTTTTGTAGTATGCTGCTGTCACAATAGACTTTGCAGGTAGGTACTCTGTCTGTCCTATAACTTCATTCTTGTCATATGCTATCATCATCATTAAGTAAATCTTCAATTATCAATAGTGATTTTATTTATTTATTTTTTTATTTTTGAATTAGAAGAATTTGGATGTTTCCACTGAGATTACTGACTTTTCAATTCTGGTTCAAAATCTCATATCCATGTTTCATTTATGGCAATAATCTTGCTCAACAACTGTTTATGTTTGGTTTTATAATGATGCGAGAGGTCTTTTATAGTCCTCTTGCAAACTGCTTACCTTCTGTCAACTGTTGCAGGACCTGCTCAGCAGCAACTTTTCACTTCTTCCAAATTTCACTTAGAATTCTGAAAACAGATGTGGTTCAGATATTTGCTTTATTTGTGATAAAATCACAAATGAATCTGACAAATGACACACACACACTGATGATAACCATCAGTGTGTGTGTGTGTGTGTGTGTGTGTGTGTGTGTGTGTGTGTGTGTGTGTGTCATCTGTAGCTGTCAATGGCCTGCCAGCATAATCTTGGATAATCTTGTTTGATTTTCATGGTTTGCATAATGGATTACAGCCTCCTCTGTTGCAATCCACTGCATCATCTCTAGAAACTTCACATGAAGCATTGTAAATCTCAGCTTGGTTTTTTAACCAATGAAGGTTTCAATTTTGATGTACAAAAACACTGGTCATTATCTGTGCATTATCTGACCTGAGTCACATTGTTCCTCCATTTTGAAGTTGTATTTCATGGAACAAGAACACCAAAAGGAGAAAATGAGCATAGGTTTTTACTGAGAGCCACTTACAACTGATAATATAAAGGCAGAAGCTATGGCATCATCATACTAGCCATACATGCACAGAACTTTTGAAATGATCATTTCACATTTTATTTCTTTTAAGCAAGATTTCTACATAAAAGTCAGTTTACTGTATTTCACTAAATTTGCAGCACAACACTGACTTTTTTTTTCTTTTTGTTTTGTGAAAAAGAGGATTATGAATATTCTATGAGAGATTGCTATATTGATTGTATGTGCATTGGCTGTGCCAAAGTGTGCTACAAGTAATAATTCAACAGACAATTACTTGTAAAATCAACTGTTTAAGGAGATAACTGAGTGCAATTCTTTAGGAAGAGAGAAAAAAAATAAAGCATTTAAAGAGGGCTTGAGTGCTATAATTTTTAAGAATTTGTCTACTTCTTCTGTGCTGTTCCCAGATATAAGGAATGGCAGTGGATTTTTTTTTACAGTCTAGGTTTTTTGTTTGTCTATGTGGAAAAGGATGTAGAATACTGCTGATTCTGTTAGGGAAAGGGAGTCAGTAGCTCCCTTCCCCCAACAGAATCAGGCATAATTATCCATTATCCCCTCCCCTCCAACAAAATCAGGCACAAAATATCCGCAAGATATTTTGTGCCTGATTCTTAGTATTATGATACTATCAGTTTGTTATTTAAAGGGACTATTACCTACCCAACTGACAATTGAGGTCTATGTGTATTGCATATTGCTAACAAAAGTAAGAACATTACTTAAGATTGAAAGTCATTTAAATCAGTTTCAACATCTCTCTCTGTCCTAATTATCAGTGTCCCAATTAATGACACAAGTCTTCTTCAGCAAAGCAATTACCACCAGACATTATAGCTACTCCCTTGGAATGAATGACACCGTTCACTTATGGATGCAAAGTACAAGGCTATCAGTCACCTCTGTTAGCGGGTAAGAAGTTTCTCCCTGTAATTACTGGAGCTATCAGGGTTCAATTTCTTGTTTTTTTTTAACATATAGGAAAAAGGCATAGTGTATAGTTCAAGAGAAAATTATTTTCTTTTAGCTTTCATATTATGTACAGCAACGAAAATCAATGCAGAAATTTTGGAAAGGTGATGCTTTGAATAGATTATTGAGACCAGAGAGAGTGAAAAGTCATGGAAAACTTTGAAAAAAAACTTTAGAGACTGTTCCATTCCAACCTACCATATGACTAATATTCTCCATTTGGTCACATGGCATGGATATCTGCTAGCCTGATTAGCTCAGTGGTACCTGTTCTTCAATCAACTGGCAGTGGGTTTAGAACTCCACTATTAGCATAGATGTTTATTGAATGTTGTTAGTTGGCATTAATAGCCAGCAACACTAGAATCCAATTTATCACCAAAAAAGAAAATAACTGTCTGTCTTTCATTGCCATTCAACTTATTCATCTAGCCAACTGATCCATACCCTTCTATGTTTGCAAGAAACTACAATGACAGATACATCAATCATCTTTCAGACCACAACCTCCCAACAAAGTGGGGTTAGCTAAAACAGAGCTAGAACCATCTGCTCAGACCATTCTATGGAAATTAACCATCCATTAAAATTATACTAGCTTAGCAAATAACTTCTTAAAGAATCAGCAAAATTCTATATCCTTCCTCCACAAAAATCAGACTGCAAAAAATCCACTGCAGTCTTTTATGTAGGAAAACCTAAATGTAAAAGACTGAACTTGTGCAAAGAAGTTGCACAAGTCCTTAAAAATAATAGCTTTTAAATCTCCTTTAAGCTTTACTAAAAATTAGCTATCCCTATCTCTCACCAAAGATTTACATCCGTTAGATTAAAAATTACAGAGGAATACAGTTGATGTCCCACACAATGAAGATCCTAGAAAGGGTTCTTGATGGTAGATTGAGGGAGGAGGTGGAGATTGCAAAGGAACAATTTGGCTTCATGCCTGGTAGATCAACAACAGATGCTATCTTTGGGTTACGACAGATGATGGAAAAATATCGAGAGAAACAAAGGGAGTTACATCTGGTATTTATTGATCTGGAGAAAGCATACGATAGAGTGCCAAGGCAAGAAGTCTGGAGGTGTCTGAGGGAGAAGAAGGTGCCGGAGAAATATGTCAGGTTGGTGCGGGAAATGTACAGAAATGTGAAGACAAGTGTTCGGACCTGTTTGGGACAGACAGAAAGTTTTCAAGTAACAGTTGGCTTACATCAAGGGTCAGCATTAAGTCCGTTTCTGTTTAATATTGTGATGGAGGTGGTAACAGAGGAGGTGAGAGAAGATGCACCTTGGACAATGTTATATGCAGATGACATCTTGCTGTGTGTAGATTCAAGAGAAGAAGCGGAAACTAAACTGGAAAGATGGAGAAAAGTACTGGAAGAGAGAGGTAAGAGACTGAGCAGAAGTAAGACAGAGTATATGTGTTGCGCAGTGGGCAGTGGCCAGGAGACAGATCTGGAGCTGGAAGGAAATGTCATCAGGAAGGTGAGAGACTTTAGATACTTAGGTTCAACAGTGGAAGAAGATGGAGGAGCTGAGAAGGAAGTGGGATGCAGGATACAAGCGGGTTGGAGGAACTGGAGGGAGATGGCTGGAGTGTTATGCGATAAGAGGGTGCCGATCAATCTGAAAGGCAAAATTTATAGGACAGTAGTGAGGCCAGCTATGACATATGCTATAGAAACTGTGGCCCTGAGGAAAAATAACATCAGCAGGATGGAAGTAGCACAGATGAGAATGCTTAGGTGGATGTGCAGTGTGACCAGAAAGGATCATCTGAGAAATGACTATGTCAGGGGAACAGTGAAAGTTACAAACTTAGGAGCAAAAATACAGGAGGCAAGGTTGAGATGGTTTGGTCATGTGATGAGGAGGGAGGACGAATATGTGGGAAGAAGGGTCATGCGGATGGATGTGCAAGGAAGGTGGAAGCGTGGGCGGCCAAAGAAGAGATGGAGGGAGCTGGTAGAAGAGGACTTGAAGATGAAGAACTTGGATGTGGTGACAGCCCAAGACAGGAAGGTGTGGAGGAGACTCATAACAAACAGTGACCCCACTTAAGCGGGAGAAGCTGTAGAAGAAGAAGAAGAAGATTATCCTAGCATCTATAGTATCTCCTACTCCTGAAAATTGCCATACTTCAACACTTCAATCAAACAGGAAGAACCCAATAGCTGTCTGGATGAACATAAAAATTATATTTAATATCTACACCATAGTCATTCTGGAGTTGCAGATCATGCTGATGACTTGGATCATCATATTTAGTGAGGAAAAAGCTCTTTAACATAGATGCAGATTTAAATATGAGAGCGTTTTTGGAATCTGCCATAGTTCTACATTTCCCGAAAATAAATAACTGGCTGCCTCATATCAATAAAAATCTGGATGCTATATGATATCTATATATATCTATATAGATATCATATCTATATAGATATATATATATATATATATATCAATCCAACAATCAAGATCTTACTCTGTCTGGAGGGAGTCAATTGGGAGTGTAGGATTATGCCATTTAGTAATCAGTCTGCTGTTTGCCTTCCATCTGTGCAACTGCATGGATATGAACTGGGCTCAACAAATATGCTTGTCCACTGGCACGTGACAAGTAGATTTGGCAAGCTGGCAAGTAGCTGCATACTGGACAAAATAATTTTGCAAACAATTTTTTTTTAACTTTAAGAAAACAGAATTTTGCATAATTTGTTGAGCCCTGGACCTGCATATTTCTTATCTTTGTCTACAAAGATGCCTTGATGATCATGGTGAAATACTACTTCAATAATTAAATAAGATTTAGTTTAATTATTTTCTCTAGGTGTTTGGTTCTATGAAATTAAAATCTGAATCATAATCAGCACCTAAGTGTCTCTGCACTGGATTGGGAACTACTTTGAAAATACTTCAACAGGAAGGGCAGTTGTAGACATCATTGTTAGCCTCCATGTTTTGTCCATGCCATGTGGAGTTGCTACAACGATGTGCTGGCTTGCCGAATACCAATAATTCTGCAAACAATGCAGAATTATTGGTATTCGGTGAAGGGATTGCTCAAAAGTCAATGGAAATTTGTCAAAGGGTGTTAAAAAGAGAGCATCCTAAATGAAGTGTAGTATGAGCAATATATTGCTTAAACTGAGTAAAAGAGGTTTCAGATCTGTAGATGATAAGAAGAGTTGTTAAGAGGTTTAAATATGATAATTACAATACCTACAGGCAGGGGGCATGCCAGTAGTGTCCAGTGCCTGTGTGCAAAACTTTAGTTGGTGCCACTACCCCCCCCCCTCCAATAGAAAAATCACTTTAAAAAAAAATGGTTTTTTTAAGTATTTCCTCCCCTTTGGCGCCTTTACTATCCTGGTGCCTGTGTGCATCGCACACATTGCACATATGGCCAGCACGGCACTGCCTACAGGGATAGTAAATCCTTATAGGAAGCACTATACAGACCAGTCTCCTTCTGGTCACTTGCCTCTAAATCCTCTCTTAATGTCTTCAAATTTCCAAGAAACCTGGTGACCAAATCTGTGCACTATAGTTCAGATACAATTTCCTTATCTCTACTTCTCAGAAAGGTCTTCAACATCCAAGTGATTCTTAGAGTTATTTTGCCCACGTCTGCAATAATACCCTCAGAATTCCCTGCCCATCATTACTTTCCAAATCTCTAGCCTCATCAATTTCCTGCAGTCCAGTTCCATCAATGTAATACATAGCTTGGAATCTTTTCATCTCAAAATGCATAACTTCACACTTTACCACATTCAACTAACAACTGTTATATAACAGCTCCATTATCATGATGCTCAGTGAAACATTCATTTTGTTCATTACTCGCTAAACCAACAATTTTAGGAAAGAAGTCCAGGTAAGAATGGAAGAGGTGAATCTTCAGTGACATTATTATTATTAAGGGCAACTCCAAGGAGCTCATAGACTCATCGAGGGAGGCCCTAACATCATGTCAAGAACAACTATTCGACATTCACACAGGATCTATCATACTTCGCCTTGAACTCATTTACAGTCATGGCACCCACAACAGGCTCTGGCAGCTTATTCCACTCATTCACCATTCTCCAAGTAAAAAACCTAGCTCTAACACCCTTGCTAACCAAACTCTTGCCCAGCTTCCATGTATGGCCCCTAGTCCTCCCACCAACAGTCCTCAAAAATATCTTCTGAATTAATCTTATAGAAACCCTTTAGTAATTTGAATGTCTCAATCATATCAACCCTTTTCCACCTATCAACCAATTTCTGCAACCCACAAATCTTCAACCTGTTCTCATAAGGTTCATTCCATAGACCTGCTATCATCTTGGTCGCTCATCTCTGGATCCTCTCCTCCTCCTCCCCATCCAGAAGAAACCCTGGTGCCCATATCTGGGCACAGTAGTCAAGATGGGGTCTTATCAAGGCTCGATACAAAGGAACAATAACCTGTTTGTCTCTGCTTGTTAAAATATTTTTCAGCAACCAAGTGATTTGATGAGCTGATTTAGCCACTTTTGCAATGTGCCCCCAAACTTCAACTCCCTATCCACCAACACTCCCAAATCCCTGGCCTCATCAATCTCCTGGAGTACAGTTCCATCAATGTGATATACTGCTGCTAATCTTTTCACATCAAAATGCAACGTTACATTTTGCCACATTAAATTGACATCCATTCTCCTTAGCCCAGTCCTCCAAACTATCCAAATCATCCTGCAAAATTTTGACATCCTATTGTGCACTCACTATTGTTCTACCCAACTTTGCATCATTAGCAAACAAATGAACAGTTCCTCTCAGATACTTTCCTATATCGTTAATGAAGAAATTGTACATTAGTGGTCTATGAACAGAACCCTGCTGCACGCCACTAGTCACAGGCCTTTGGACTCTACTCCTGAATAAACCACTCTCTGATATCTCTCCATCAACCACCCTCCCATTCATCTCACCAGCCCTATATCCATTCCCATATGCTGCAGTTTACTGATTAGAATTCCATGTGATATCCTGTCAAAGGCCTTAGCAAGGTCCAGTAGAATCACTGTAAACCCATTACTCTTATCCAGTTCAGCCATCACTGTGTTATAATACGTGAGCAAGTTACTGAGGCATGATCTATCCTTCATAAAACCATGCTGTCCCCCATACAGTATCCCATTTTCATCTATCCAATCCAGAATTTTCTACTTGACTATTTTCTCCAAGACCTTGACAACGATTGCTGATATGCTGATCGGTCAGTAATTTACAACAGCGGTTTTGGAACCTCCTTTATGCAGTGGAACTATTTTCCCCTCTTTCCACCCCCTTGGGACTAACCCAGACCCGAGACTCAAATTAAACAAAATGGTCAAGGGTACTAACAATTCTTTAGCCGCTTCACGTACGACACGAGCTGGTATACCATCCAATCCCACAGATGCATTGACATTGAAATTTTGCAATAGACTATTCACCTCCACTTCATTCACCACAATTCCCGTATAAGCTGGTGGTTCTTTCATTCCTGCAATGTCACCACCTGGATGATATACTCTTGCAAAGTGCTCACTCAGTAATTTCACTATATCAACTGATTCGGTTACCTCCCTACCATCAGCATTCTTTAAAATCATTCTGCCGTATATATTTTTTCTTTTACTTGTAACATATCGAAAAAACTGTTTGGGATTCTCTTTAGCCTGCATGGCTAATGTTCTCTGATAATCCACTTTTGCTTTTCTTACCACACTCGTTACCCTTCTGGCCTGTGCTTTATACCATTCATGTGCCTGCCAGTCACCTTTCTCCTTAAATTCCCTCCACAGTTGTGTCTTTTTTTTTTTTGCAGCTCAAGCTTAATTTTATTATTCATCCATTTAACCCCTACTTGATTTATTATTCGGACATCTAGGTATACGGTCAGCTATTGCCTCCTGCAAACACTTCTTAACTGCCTTCCATGCACTATCAACATCCAGCTCTTGCAGTTTTGCATGCCATGGCACTGAACCAATCAAACTTCCTATGCTTGTCATACTTACCAGCCCAATAATTCCACATGTATCCTGTCTTAATTGCAAATTCCACATCTTTAGTCACCTCCCAAGTCAAGACCCTATGATCACTTTCACCAATTGGTTGCAACATGGTCATATTCGTTACAGCCAAATTCTCAGATGCAATTACTTAGTCAAGCACTCTCTGACCCCCAGTATTTTCCATTACATGCTGTCGCAGATAGTTATCCCTTAATAACCGCATAAAATCCAATTCCTTCCTCCCATGCGTCCGCTCCTCCTTCCAATCAATGTTACCATAGTTGAAATCTCCCATAATAATTACCCTCCTTCCACTCTTTTCTTCTACTTGCTTATGCATACTATCTCCATCATCTATTCCATCACCTGGTCTATAGCAGCACCCAATTGTATATTTTGTTCTGCTAGCCTCAATCTCACACCAAATAGCCTCAAATGTGCTCTTTTCTCTATCCTGCAGATCAACTTCTATTCTCCTTGGCTGCAGCTCATCAGCTATCATCAATAACACCCCCCCCCCCCATTTTATTCTCCCTGTCACTCCTGAACACACTATACCCCTCACATTCAATCCCACTAGCTATATCATCTTCTGTCAGCTATGCTTCACTAATGCCAATAACCTGTGGTCTGGAAGTTCCAACCATGGCCAAAAATTCTTCCTTCTTGTTCCTAATCCTTCTGGCATTAGTATACATGAATTGCAGGAGCCCATTTGTCCCATCCCTATTTTGATGCCTTATACTAATTATCCCATTCTGATTTGTGTCCTTCGTACTTACTCAGGCATATTACACACATTCATACACTAAACCGTCTCCCTAAAGTCTTCATATCTATTCCCCCCCCCCCTTAATAACTCTAGTTTCCCTGATTCTGCACATCCAATTCCACTTCATTCAACAACACCTTTTCAAGTCTCCATACACCAAATCCATTCAAATGCAAACCATCCATCTTATATAAATCCTTTCGCCCATTGAACTCACTCCACACTACTCCTCCAGCATAATTTGCGCATAAAGTCATTAGCAATTATGGCCCTCCTATACTCTTCACTGTCATACTGGGGCAACAGACTCACTATCCTAACTCTCTCATTCTTCTCTTTTGCTACCTCAAGTAATTTCTTCAAATCCACTCTCATAAGCATTTTGTCTCCTTTCAAATCATTCGTTCCTGCTACTATTATCAGTTCTTTCACCCTCTGATTTTGCACTCTAATAGACTCGCTTACATCCTTAATGTTAGCACCAGGTTGGTACGATTTTGTCAAACTCTCATCTATCACACTTCTTACTAAAGAATCTCCATACAACACTCGCTCTTTCATTTTGTTTACACTCACGATCATACTCTTATTTTGCTTATCATACTTTTGCCATTTATTAGTTGGTACACTCGGTAAACATTTTTGCCAACGCTCCAGCTGCCGATTCGCCCTATGTATCACTCCGCGCAACTGTGCGATATCACTCATTGCATCTGTCTCATCATTTTTCTTATCCGTTAATCCATTCTGTATTTTTACCTTCATTCTCACTTTCAATGCCACTCTCACAGCTATCTGGTACTACCTTGCAAATATCACTATTCATACCTCTCATATCACTATTTTCTACATTCTGACTTTCAACAACGATATCACTCTCATGACCTGAAACACTTTAAATCCTCACATTCCTTATACTTTCTGCACACATTCACTCCACTATCATTGTTTAACCAGACTCTAACCAAGACTGAATAAACTCCTTTATATTAAAATTTTTGAACAAAGAGCGATCTGGACGCCATTGTATTCCTTCTTATCGGCGTCATGTGTACGCTAATAATCGTATCTATCAAATTACTAATTGAAATAACTCAGAAAACACACAAAAAATCACACAGACATGCTAGGATACGAAAAGTAAACAATACTATGTAAGATTCAAGCAAATTTACCAATTATTACTTAAAATAATACTTATCTTTTCAGGAGTTCTCTACAAACACTACACACCATGTAGCCCTCTAGTGGCCCTCTTCGTAACAAAGTATCGTCTTATAATACTATAAGTTGGTCAGCTAGTTTCTTTATAATTTTCATATTCATTGCACCTTTAAAATATCTCTGAATAATTTTCCTATTGTAATTCAGTTTTAGTGAGATTCTTTTCAAATTTATCTTTTAACCACCCCATCTGGCCATGGTGGATGAAATATATCAACCATCTTAAGCTTTGTATCCATGATATACTTTGAATTCATGTTTCACATGATAGATAAATATGTTATGGCCAGTTAGGTGAGGTGGTTAACACTTCCCTAATTTGAGCTCCAACATTATCCATTATCTTCTTTAAGTTTGGCTTCTTTAATTTTTTTCCAGCTAATAAAAAATTTAGTAAAGCACAAAAATGGTATTATAAAATTACCTATTTATACTAATGCTTTACACGGTAGATTTCTTTAAAGGATATTATTTCAAAGGCAAATGTACGTTACTTCCACATAATATTTCTACAAGTCAACTCTCACAATAGTAAACACTGTCATAATAAATTATCTTACTATAGCAAACTACTAAAAAGTCCTGCAATGTCAAACAATCTGTTTTAACATACTACTTGTATGGTCTTTACAAGTTCTTTATAGTAAGTGTTGACTGTATATGCTTAGGATCATATGTATACAACATATACTGGCCATTTGCTAGCCTAGCTGGCTGAGGGTTCAAATCCCAGCATGGGTATAGACATGTGAATATCATCAGGTAGATGAATTTCATTACCTGGTGTGAGACTGTCACTGCCTGAAGCAATTTGAAGTTCCATGTTTGGTCTTTAAAGCAGGGTTTCTGGATAATGTACAAAATAATTAAAAAATAGAAAATTAATAAAAATAAAGAAAAACATTTTAGCCTACCCACAGTACTAACAAAGTATAGGTTAAAATCTTTTGTGGATGAAAGTTATAAAAATACACAAGCATACATATAGATGATTATATATGTAACATAGAACAGCCATTAATGGAAAAATAATTTTTGTGCACTGCTTTTATGCTAAAATTATTACCATCAATTTGAGATAAAATCAGATGTAGATTTTATCTCAAATATATGTTATATATTTGAAATGCATATCTTTTCTGCATAAAGATCATAATAGTTGCAAACTGAATAATAAAATATTTCAGTATAATTATTCAAATTTTAGTTGTCTTATAAACCAATTTATTTTACTTGTATGAGTGTAGGCAGCATTATACAAAAATACTTTATAAATAAGATTAGATTTATTAACATAATGTGATTATTTGTTATATATTTTGAAATTTTAATATCATTTCTTATATTTAGGTGGCTTCTTGCTGGAGAAACTAAAGATTAGTGATACATGGATAGGAGTTATTATGTTGCTGATTGCAATTATTGTTCTTTGTGTATGTTTAGTTTTAATAGTGAAACTGCTACATTCCATGCTAAAAGGTCGCATTGCCCATGTTATCAAAAAGATTGTAAATGCTGAACCAACATTTCCTTTCAATTATTTCATTGGTTACTTTGCTATTTTAGTTGGATGTGGTATGACTATCCTGGTACAGAGCAGTTCTGTTTTCACTTCTGCTCTTACACCATTAGCTGGGCTGGGAGTTATAACTATAGAGAGAATTTATCCTTTGACTCTTGGTGCAAATATTGGCACAACAACAACAGGAATTCTTGCAGCTATGGCTACAGAAGGTGATTATTTTCTCAAAAGTTTACAGTTAGCTTTTTGTCATCTCTTCTTTAATATAACAGGAATATTGCTTTTTTATCCAGTTCCATTTTTAAGATTACCAATTCCTCTAGCTAAACTTCTTGGAAATACAACAGCTGACTATCGTTGGTTCTCTATATTATATATGGTGTTAGTATTTCTTGTGATACCCTGTGCTGTCTTTGGCTTATCTTTGGCAGGGAGAGTAGTTTTCATGGCTGTTGGCATCCCAATATTGATTTTTACTTGTGTTGTTGTGCTAATTAATATTTTACAGTATCAATGCCCTAAATTTCTGCCACCATTTTTACGGGACTGGGAATGGCTACCAGTGTATTTGCACTCCCTAGCACCAATAGATCGTCAAATTTCAAGAGTTTTTAGCATATGCAAGTGCTGTAAAAAATGCACATCACATGAAGAGGATGACAATCTTCCAAAAAGAGAAAGAATACATAACTCAAGTACCTGTGAAACTGTTATAGCATCAGATTGAACTTGTATCCAGATGAGGACCTTCAATACTATATTAACAGATTTAGGAAAGGCCATTTGTGATTATGAAGTGGACACAAAAATACCAGGATTCAAGAAAATTCCCAAATACTGATGTGATCAAAATATGATGACAACTATAGAATAGTGAGGATTGCAGATTTTGTACACCTTGCAAGAAATTTCAAATCTGATAACATCTTAATCAAGAGAGAATATATTTACACAATCCAGATTTGGATTTACTCATAAAGGTTTAATAAATGTACTAATGCATAAACATTTTTTATTTCTGATTTTGAAATAAATGCATCACTCAAGCTTGGTAATGAGGCCAAACACTTTTTTTGTAGTACAATCTTTATTTACTGATAAATATCACAATATTATTTCAGAAATGACTAAAGAAGGTAACGACTAAATGACTAAAAATATGGCCTCTCTCTCCCTAACGAGTATTCATTAAATCAGTTATGTCAATAATAATATACTTAACATAAATTACTTTAAATATTACTTCAAATAACTGATATACTACATGCATGACAAACGATAACTAACACTGGGTTTAATAGGTCATGATAATATACATAGTTAAACCAACTCGTTTCACCATATATGCTAGTGGTTTCTTCTGAGTTAGGAAGAACAAAAAAAAATACAATAAGCAACAAACATGAATCGTTATATAACTAAAACTAAACATGTAGGAACTGTTACCTTGCCAGCTTCCACACTCCATGTTTTGTTTTGTTTTTCTACTTTTGTGTAACAGTTCCTATGTTTGCACTCCCTAGTACCATTAGATCATAAAATTTCAAGAGTTTTCAGCATATTATTATTATTATTATCACCCTAAGACCTCATGGAGTCAAAGACTCATCTGGGAGGTCCTTTTATCACACATACACATCTCATCATACCATGTCTTAAACATACTCAAACTCCCTGCAGACATCACACTCTCAGGCAAGGCATTCCGATTATTCACAACTCTGCACGAAAAAAAACCTGCCTCTCACTCCTCTACTCACACCCTCTTTATACAGTTTCAAGGGATGACCTCCGGTTCTCCCCTGATCTCCCACTATTCTCTGTAGAACTTCTCCACCACTGATCTTATAACAACCCCTTACCAACTTGTAGGTCTCTATCATATCTCCCCTCTTCCTCCTCTCCACCAGACACTGCAAATTACATCTTCTCAATCTATGCAAGTGCTGTAAAAAATGTACGTCACATGAAGAGGATGACAATCTTCCAAAAAGAGAGAGAATACATAACTCAAGTAAAACACTCCATCTTTTTTTTTTTTTTTTTTTTTTTACTTTTGTGTAATGGTTCTTCCATGTTCGGTTTTAGTTATGTAATGGTTCATGTTTGCTGCTTATGGTATTTTTTTTTTTTTGTTCTTCCTAACCCACTAGCATATATAGTGAAATCAGTTGGTTTAACTATCTATCATGACCTATTAAACCCAGTGTCAGTTATCATTTGTCACATTCCGTTTTTGTTCGAAAAATCTACATGTTCATCATATTACAAGTATATAAGTTAGTAATCAAAATGTTTCATTGCTTCTTTCAAACCTTAGGTGTTATATTGTAATAACTAAACATAATGACTATAATGTTGAAATTCCTTACAGCATATAATATTATATTTTTTTTGCATAGTTTTATATTCCGAAGTTTTTATCCATAATTTTATATTCCAAAGCTAAGATTTTTAATGTACATAACTAACAGTTTGCTTCTTGATAAACAAAATGTTATTTATAAGAGGAATACTTAATGAAAGCATGACTACATATTGTTTCACTGGCATGAAAATTAATAATATTAGTGAAGCTGGCAGGGATGCTAAAAAAGTAAGGCGAAAGAAATTACTGTTTTAGCTGGTACTAATGACTTGAATGCATATTGTATGAGAGAAGATAAGAAAGAGTTATTGAGGGGGGGGGGGGCAAGAGGGTGAAGATTATAAATCTGCTGCCAATAATGTGATAGAGGTGAGATGAGGAGGAGGACAAAAATAGCAAATGAATCAATGGGTAGGTTCTGCAGAAGGAATAGTGTGGAGCTTGTAGACCGTATGGACTGAATGGATGGAAGGACTTATATAATGCTGTTAGACTGCATTGAAATGGATTTGGAGTTAAGTGTCTAGAGAAAGCTTTGTTCATTGAGAGTGTGGAAGTGCAAAATCAGAAAAAACTAAAGCTATTAAGGTAGATGCAGGTGAGTGTGTGGACAGGCCTCCATGAGGCAAGTGAGTTCGAGAATACCAAACACTTTGGAATTTAGTCTTTCAAGTGAAAAAATCGAATGGAGTAGTCAATACAAGGTGGTCGGGAACCCTAGGGAATGCAACAATTTATGCATACTAATGTTAGAAATATCAAGAATAAGAGGAAGGACATTTTGGCTAGAGGAAATCTCAGTGTTCTTTTGCTATGTGACAGATAAATGGAAGAAATGACTGTGGAAGGATAACCTTAACAAGTGCTGATGGTAGCAGGTGACAGCAGTTGAAAGGTGATTAGCAAGCTCACAAGTAGTACAGGGCACAGGCAAGAAAAGTGACTAGCATGGTAAGGAAGGCAAAATCACATTATGAGAAGAAATTAGCCAAACAGGCTAGAGGAAATCTCAGCATTCTTTTGCTATGTGGCAGGTAAAAGGAAGAAATTATATGGAAAGATAACCTTAATTAGTGAGGTGACAGAAGCAGATAACATTGCTGAATAGTAGAGTGACCACTTTGCAAGGGTCTATTATCCGAGTGAGGATATTGCTGTAACAGATTTGATAGGGCGTGATGTGAGAATAGAGGCTGATTATTTGGAAATACTAATTATTTCCAAATAATGTAATTTGTTCTCAAAATACTGGTACTTTTAAAGATTATCCTCATCCTTTACTTTTCACAATGGAAAGTAAGAGATGAGGAATCATCATCAGTTTTGAGTTTTTTTTTTTTCATTTTTACATAGTCTGAAAACCCTACTTGAGAGACCAAACAAAGAACTTTTTTAAGCCACTTCTGGCCTCCAATAGCAGGGAGGTGGTCTCTCACTGGGCAATTAAGTTCATATCCCATCTAAATACAATTACAAAATCCATGGCCATGACAGGATTCAAACCCATAATCTGATGGCTGGAGAGCAGATATGCTTACTACTTAGCCAACCAAGCTGGCAAGACTATTAATACTAGTCCATATGAAATAAGCTTGGAACTAGAAGTTTGTAATTACTGTTCTTAGAAGTAGGTATATGAAATTACGACTAAAGCAATAAGGCTATGATGGCAGTATATTATGTCTGTGAACCATGCAATAAAGAGATTTATCTCATGGTACACAGAATAATACACTGACCTGTTGGCCTTAGCTACTTCAGCCATTATCCTATATAATGATGTCTAGTAATTGTGTGTTCATCTGGCTATTTGCCTGTTTTGAGAGATAAAAAAAAAAACCTGCACCTACATATGAAACCAACTAACTCACTTTCAGCTTAAAAGTTCTTATAAAGGTTCTTTTGTGTCTGAGACCAAATTTGAGTCCAGATCTTGAGTCAATATCTTTTTAACCAAAGAGCATTGTTGATACTGACCAAGCTATGAAGGCTCCTTTCTTAGAAATGATTAATCTATTGCTTTTGTATCTGTTAGTTCTTAAAATGCTGAACTCAACAATTGCTATATGAAATAGACAATTGTTAGTGTTATACTTTTGCCTCTTGTGTCTTTTTCTTGCTGAAACAAATGACAAAGAATTTTCAGAACTATTTGTATTGTTTGTTTATGTTTATTGACAGGTGAACATCAACTTGACTGTTGATGTTCACCTGTCAGGTTTTACACAAATAGCAATATCATGATAATTAAAAATAAAATAGGTCACAAAATGATTAAATATTAAATGAGGTAAAACAATCATATATTGGAAATTTTAAAACTGCAAAAACAGTCAGAATATTGTAATGAAATAAAATTAAAAAAGATCAATTAAGTATTTCTATAACCATATTGTTATTATATATATATATATATATATACTGTGTGTGCATATATATTATTATACACATAACTGTGTTGTGTTGAATTGCTGATTCTTTCAGAAATATGATAAGTAATATTTTACACAAACTTTTAATACATATTTTTGTACTTAAATTTTCCAATAAAATTTAATTTAACACTTTTTATGTAATGATATTCATTCATTCTGGTACAATTTGTTGAAGCTGCATTTTGAGGGACAACAATAAAATATCATGTAAGCTGTCCTTGCAAGTTCTGGTTTATCAATTTTAAATGCAACTGTTGAATGTTTCATTCTTAATGATCTTACCATATATGGTTTCCTAAGATTTTTTCCTTACCTCTTCCAAAATTTGAACTACATATTTGAGAACTGACATTAACATTATACAAGGCACATTCAATGCTAAACTGACTTTAGTATTCAAATCTTCAGAATGTTTAACTGAATATCCAGAATAAGAAGCTCTCTTTTTTTTCTCACCAGATAAGAAAAAACATGCTTTTCTCAGATATGGCTAAAATCTGAATAAATTGTGAGATCCATAGAGAGGGAGAGATCAGCATATCTAAGTATTATGGATATTTACTACTTGAGTCATTCTACTATTCTTGATGTAATGATTTTGTGCAATGATACTTTGGCTACTACCTATCTTTATAACAATTTGTTAGTTACAAATATAGACAGAAAGTGACGAACTCCAACTCACATTTTTTAACTCATTCTTGATTCTTCAATAACTTGCACACATTTCTATAGCATTTTATGAAAGATAGAATGAGATCCTGCAGGATATTTACATAATAAAACCAATACCTTAATTAAAAACATGAAATGGTCTGGGAAAAAAAAAAAAAGCTTGAATCTAGACATCCTCTTGTTCCAAAAATATAAAGGGTTCTAAACTGCATAAACAAGACTTACCATTAAGACCAATTGTTGATACAAGATACTCTCCAACTTCTTTATTGTCTAAGCATCTAGCAAACCTACTGAAACCTTACATCAGACAAACATCCTCTTATGTAAAAAACACCATACACTTCAAAGAAAATATCAAAGACATCAAATTGACTCCTACTGATATACTTGCAAGCCTGGACATAGTAAATCTTTTTACTAACATTCCAAGAATAGAAACCATATAATTACTTCAAGATATCTGCCTACCAGATACAGTGGACCTCTTTAAACACTGTATCAACAGTACTTTTTTCAAATTTGAAGAGGATTTTTTTGAACAGAAAGAAGGACTAGCAATGGACTCTCTCTCTCCTTTCTGCTTTGTTAAGCCGATCTATTTATGGACTGGTTTAAAAAAATAGCCCTCCAACATCAAGGAACACAACCAAAAATTTTGCAAAGATATGTTGACAAATAGGCCCAGTACTATTACGCAATTAGAAGATTTCATCATCCTTGGATTAAATTCGCAGTTAAATTAGAAAGACATGTTTTTACCATTTTTGGATACACTAGTTGAAATATCAGAACAAAACAACACACTCAATTTCTCAGTCTACAGGAAACTAACACAAGATGTTACCTACACACAAATAGATGCACAAATACTTGTAGTTTTTTCACATTTTTATCAAAAAGTATCTCTCTAATTGCTAAGAATAGGTAACACTACCTTCTTCAATGTTTTTATCAGTCATTAATGTCAATGTCACACAACTGTTTGTGTGACATCTATGTCTAAGTTCTAGATGAATTTTTGTGTCTGCTACATCTTCAGCCTACAAATGAATCAATTTAGATGGAACCCTTATTGGAAGCCTGAAGTGGCTTGAAAAAAAGTTCCATGTTTGATCTCTAGAGCAGGGTTTCTAGACTATGTAAAAAAATAAATGAAAAATACAAATATATATATATATAAATTGATAAAAATAGAAAAAAAAATCCTTAGCCCACATATGGCTCTCAAAATGTACCATAGGTTTACAAAATAACCTTTTGTGGGTGGGAGCAACATAAAAACATAATGTTCTTTTTTAGTACATACTGGCGAAACAAGCTTAAGTAACCATAAGACAAGTGATTAGTCAAGATTAAATACTTCACTTAAATAACATAAAATTTCAGGTTTGTGGTTGTATGTGTGTTTAGCTGTGCTTCATTAATTTTTATATTAAAAAAAAATTAATAAAATGTTATAGATACTTTCTGAGGTTTATGTGGCTAGTTTCAAAATAGACTTAACTTCTGAGTTATAAAGCTATATCTGTTGGCATTTTTTTAACATGAATCCTACTCATGATAGGCTATAAATCTATTGTATGTTTAATATATCAGAGCTGGACCAAGAGTTGGATAATTCCAAGAGAGAAGTAGCAAATTACAGACCAATTAGTATTTCTGGAGTGGTGGTTAAGTATTGGAAAAATTGGTTAAAAGTAAAACTCAAGAATAAGTGGATATGAATATGATACTTTATAGGGAGGGTAGCATGGCTTTGTAAAAGGGAGGTGCTGCGTCAGTAATTTATTCACATTTTATAATAAGGTGACAGCAGAACTGGATAAAGGAAATGACAATACTATGATACTGCTACACTTTACAAAGGCATCTGACAGAAACCTGCATGGAAAATTATTACATAAGCTGGAGCAAATGGAAATGAATAAGAGGTTGGTGACAGGCATAGGAGGATGGCTGATAAACAGACATCAGAGGATGGTGTATAGAGGAGTGAAATCAAGGTGTATGAGGGTGACTACTGGAGTGCCCCGGGGCTCTGTACTAGGACCACTTACTCTTTAATTTGTACATTAATGAGAAGATTTGAGGGGGGCATTCAGCTGTTTGTCAACGATGCAAAACTATGGCGGGCAATAGTTGATATTGACAAAGATTTGAATGGGGATATTCAGTTGTTTGCAGATGATGCAAAGTTGGGATGAACTATGAAGAGTAGAGAAGATGTTGTGGCTTACAAGAAGACTTGAAAAATTGAGTGAATGGGCATGGGGATGCAAGTTCAATGATGCAAAATGTAAGGTTTTAATTGGGAAACAAAGATGGGATGCAGAATTTATGCTTGGTGGGGATATTATTATCATCATCATCATCCAGGCCGCCATGGAGTCAAAAGACTCATCGTGGGAGGTCGTACTTAAGAAACACAAAGTTTATCATACCACTCCTTGACTCATTGGCCGTTCTTGCTCTAACCACTCTCTCAGGCAATGATTACCACGGTTCAACCACCCTCTATACAAAGAAACCACTTCTCACCCTCTTGCTAAAAGCTTCCTTTTGTAACTTCCAGGGATGGTCCCTTGTCATCGCTCCTTCTGGCCATTTTTCTTCACATTTCTCAAGTATGCTAGAATAAATCTTACTTGGAACACTTAGAACAGAAATATCTTTGTAATTCTCACATTCAGTTTTATTTCCCTTCTTACAGATGAGAATTATAAGAGCTCTACTATAGCCATCTGGAATTCAACCTTCTGACCACACTCTGAATCATGCAGTGTAGATGCTGCAAAACTTTTCCTGGTTGAATATCATTTTCTCTAATTGCTATTCAGCGTTTCAAGATTTTGATGCCTTTTTTTCTATCTCAAGTATTGATATGTACTCCTGTTTGCATTCCTCTTGAAAATTTTGGTTGAATATCACTACTCTTAACTGCTTTTCCACATTAGGTTTTTGGTGGAAAAACCTAATGTGGAAATAAACCTTTTCCCACTTCAAATATTAACATATTATTATTATTATTACCCCAAGACCCCGTGAAGTCAAAGACTCATCTAGGAGGTCCTTTTATCATACACACAGCTCATCATACTGTGCTTTAAACACACTGAAATTCTCTGCAGACACCACACTCTTTGGCAAGGCATTCCAATCATTCACAACTCTGCATGAAAAAAAACTGCTTCTTTTTTTTGTTCCATTGTATAAGGCTTGACTAGGCCATACATGTACTACTATGTGTGGCCTAATTTGTTCACCACAAATTTGTTCACCTGGTTTTCAAAAGGACAAAGATATGCTGGAAAGGGTCCAGAGGCAACTGACTAAGGTAGCTTCTGATCAGTGGAATGTCGAATATAAGAAAAGGTTGTGAAGATACAACTTACAGAGTCTAGTGGATAAGAGGAAGAGGGATATGATAAGGGGAAGAGGAATAAGAGGAAGAGGGATATGATAAGGGGAAGAGGAATAAGAGGAAGAGGGATATGATAGAGACCTACAAGTTAATAAGGGATTGGGTTGTTATAGGATCAATGTTGAAGAGGTTTTACAGAAAATAGTGTGGTCATCCCTTTAAACTGTATAAGGAGGGTTTGAGTAGGGGGAGTAAGAAGCAAGTTTTTTGCATACGAGTTGTGAATGATTAGAATGCCCTGCCTGAGAGTGTGGTGTCTGCAGAGAATTTTTGTTTAAGGTACATATGATGAGCAGTGTGTATGACAAAAGGATTTCCTAGATGAGTCTTTGACTCCATGGGGTCTTGAGATAATAATAAAGGTGATATAAATATCTTGCAGGATGACTTAAACTGGCACTGTGGACAAAGGTTGTCAATTTAATGTTGTAAAATGCAAGAAATTATAATATGAAATACAGGAAATTGATGAGGCTAGGGATTTGTGGGGGGGCAGGAACGGACAGAGATTTGAAATTCAGAGAACATACTGCAAGAGTTCAGAGGATTGAGTATTGAATAACACATTAACAAGGAAAGATAGGGAGGTGATTATCTCTCTTTATAAGGCTATGGCTTGGATAAATTTAGACTACTATGCACAGATTTGGTCACCTGCATTCTAGAGTACTGGAGATGGCGAGGATTTAGAGATGAGTGACCAAGGTTGTGATGGGCCTGTGGAATGTTCCCTATCAGAATAGACTGAAGGTGTGTGAGTTGCAGAGTTCAGCTGACAGGCAGAGGAGAGGATGATAGAAACTTATAAGTTACTAAAGGGATTTTATAAGATTGACACAAAAGAAATTTTTCAATACATGGGAAGTAGGGGGAAAACAAGGGGATCACACTTGGAAACTGTCTAAGAGTGCGAGCACCCAAACAGGAAATATGTTTAATGGGACATATGATAGATATTCTGTTAATGGAGAGTGTGGGTTTCCTGTGATGAGTTTTTTGACTCCATGGAGTACCTATATAAATAATAACAATAATAATTTGTGAACCATGCCCTAGAGATCAAACATGGTAATTTTTAAGCTAGCTCCAAAGCATGGAGTTGGTCTCAAACTGGGCAATAAAAACTGAAACCTGTTTACCACCTAAAGACATTCAGAAAGACCCCATGCGACAGCAGTGGAACTCAAGTTCACAGCTTCTATTCTACACTTGCTCACAGCTCTTAGATGGAGAGCAGAAATGCTATTCACTCAGCCAAACAGGCCAGCCATATGAAATGGTCTTATCTTTTTAAAATGCTGCACCTAACATTTTACTTGAACATCATTTTAAACATATTTCTTGAATGACACTGAGACAAAATGTAAGCAAACAAGCCAAGAAACATTGCCTTATACCTAAAAGATAGTTCAAAAACGTTCATTCACAAAATTCTACATATATTTTTTATGGTTATCACACATGCATGAAACATGGTTCAATTCCTGATTTCCTATACGTGCTCACTTCTTATGCATTTCCTAAAATAAGTACACTAGCATCACTAATGGCAAGAAACTTGTTAACATTGAATTTGAAGAACAGAAGGTTGTCTTTTTAAGCAAAACATAAGAAGGGAGATTATTCAAAAGACATATGTAGAACAAAGAGGAAGAAAAAACTGTTGTGTGAATTTGGAATTGAAAGGTGAATTGACATTATTTTTGACGGTATGAACTCATATTAGGCTAAAATAAACAAACAAAATTTATCAAGTCTTTATCTTTATTATTTTATTTATTAAGTTTTTATTGTGTTTTCCTTTAGAAAATTAGTGGTTGCAGTACACTAAAATCTATACGGGTATAGATTTTAGTGTTTTATAGTGTATTTAGTATTTTATCATATATTTTTATTAAAATATTTTAATATTTTGGTCGGCGAATTTAGTGCATCTGTAAAGTTGGTGATTTTTGTCTGTTTTTATTGTATTTTTCCTTAGAAAATTAGTGTTTTGTAATATACTAGGGTAGAGTTTAGTATTTTATAGTGTATTTAATATTTTATCATATATTTTTATTAAGACATTTTAATATTTACTATACGTTTAAAATGGCACCAAAAAAGGGCAAGAAAGGTAATGCTAAAAAAAGCACTGCAGGCGAGAACAAGAAGGTTAGCCCTGCCAACAAGATTATTGTGCACATGGAGGAGGTTAACAAAAATGAATTAACTGCCAAAATAGCAAAGTTGAAGCAGATCATCAGAGAGACAATGTGGGAATTGCAAAAAGTTGAGAGACATTTAAATGAGCATAGGGAGAAAAAGGAAAATGAACAAGAAAATAAGAAACAACAAAGCAAGGAAACAGGTAAAGTCAAAAAATAATGAAAATCAGGTAAGTGACGTTGTTAGTAAAAAGAAAGAAATTATGTGGTATGGTGACTCTATAATGAATGAAACATGCTATAGATGAGAGAGTTATAACAGAGAGTTTTCCTGGAGCGAAAATTAAAAATATAACTCAAGTAATTCAAAAACAGAAAAGAAAAGTAAATGAAATGGTAGTTATAGTAGGCATGAACGATTTAACTGGTAAGTTAAATTGTCCTCTCTCATACTGATAAGGTCAGTATGAGAGAGGACATGAAAGGATTGCTGGAAGAGGCGAGAGTGAAGAGTGAGAAAGTGAAAATTGTTAGTATTTTACCTTGCTATGACAAAAATGAATCAAAAAGGACTATGATGGCAAACGATTCAATGCATAGGCTATGTAGAAGGAATGGATGTGAGTTTTTGGATGTGTGGAGTGAGTTTGAGGAAAGATTGGAATTGTATAAGAGGGATGGCCTACACCTGAATTCGTTTGGTATCAGGAGTCTGGAAAAACTATTAACTGGTATGAGACCTAACACAGAGAGTCAGGGAAACTAAATTATAAAGGGAGGAATGATGTGAATGTGAGTGTAAGAGCGAAAATGGTATATAACTGTGTTAATGATGGGAATGGGATTTGTCATGGGAATGTTGACGAGGTGAGAATGATTTCGGGTTTGTGTTCGTCCGGTTCAGACCAATCGTGTGTGCAAAGATGTCCACATGGGTAAAGCATTAGAGAAGAATAGAGATCTGCAAGTTGTCCAATTGGGTCAGGCAGACTGCAAACAAGGGTATACTAAAGAACATGAAGGTAGATTATTATGTCTGTACACAAATGCTAGGAGTATCAGAAACAAAGGGGAAGAGTTTGTTGCCTTAGTCAATATGTTGCGACCTCAGATTATAGGAATTAGTGAAACCTGGCTATCAGAATCAGACCTATTAACTGGGATCGAATGTCATGGGTACAATATTTTTAGGAAGGATAGAGTGGATAGGAGAGGAGGGGGGCATGCTGCTAATGATATTGGATGACTTAAATCCAGTTAGAGTTGAGACCTATGAATATAGTAATAGTATTAACAATATTTCACGTGGCAGCAAGTTTGAAGCCATCTGGTGTGAGGTGGAATCTAATAAGACACAGTGGGGTGTTGTTAGAGACCTGGTGGATCAGTTGCTGGTGATGAAGAAATGCATCACCAAATAGAAAAGGTGAGGGCAAAAAGAGTAATCATAATGGGAGACTTTAATTATACAAATATTGATTGGGTAGCAGTAGAATCTCATGAGAAGAATGAAAATGCATTTATTGAGCTGTTGCGGGACAACTTCCTCATGCAGCATGTGACAGAAGGAATTCGAGGTCAAAGAGTGCTAGATTTGATTATAGTGTCAGAGGGCATTTCAGTTAAAGATGTAACTATTCTGCTTCCAGTTGGTGACAGTGATCATGCGGTACTCACTTGGGAAGTGACTAAGTTTATGAATGTTCCATTCAGAAAAGGTTACATGTTGAACTACAAAGCAGGAAATTATGACCAACCGAGGAGTATACTGAGTTCAGTGGAATGGGATCGGTTGCTGGAGGAAAGGATATCGACAGTGTATGGGAAGCATTTAAACAATATTTAAATGATGCGATATCAGAATGTGTCCCGAGAGTTCAAAGAATAAATAGAGTAGGAGTCAAATGGATGTGTAATCTTATTAAGCAAGAGATTCGTAAGAAAAGGACGATGTGGAAGGAATACCATTTGCATAAGGATGATGTCTGTTATGAATGTTATAAGCAGCAGGCTAGAATAGTCACAACTGTTGTAGAAAGCGAAGTCTGATGAAAAGAAACTGGCTCTGTGTGCAAAAGACAACCCACAAGAATTCTATCGATATGCTGCAAGTAAAAGAAAGAATGAACATGAAGGAATACCTCTTCTAAATCCAGATGGAGAGAGAGTTACTGATGCAGAAAAGGTTGTTCAGTTAATGAGTGCCCATTTCGTTAAAAGCTATCAACCTAGTGAACGCAACATTGAGCTCCCAGTTACCTCTTCCCTAGATGAAGAAATGCAGGTGTGTGAGGCCGAGGTATTAGAGCCGTTGCACAAACTGAATAAGAATTCAGCAATAGGGACTGATGGAATATCAGCATATGTGCTAAAAGAGTGTTCAGCTGAATTGATCATTCCTTTGACCAGGATGTTTAATATGAGTTTCAGAACAGGGAGGATTCCGCAGGAATGGAAGGAATGTATGGTAATTCCATTGCATAAGGATGGTGCAAAGACCGATGTATCAAACTATCGGCCAATTAGTATCCCAGGACTGGTGGTGAAGATTTTGGAAAAATTGGTTAGGGCTCGCATTCAGAAATGGTTGACAGTGAATCTCTACTTTGGTTTACTAAGGGAAGGTCATGTTTTAGTAACTTCCTTACATTCTATAACAATGTTACCATTGAACTAGATAAGGGGGAATGGATACACCATGATGCTTTTGGATTTTTCTAAGGCTTTTGACAGAATACAACATGACAGACTGCTGCATAAATTGGAGAAAATGGGTTTGGGTTATACAACATCAGCATGGATAAGAGGATCGCTGACTGACAGATATCAAAAAGTGGTATACGGGGGATCTGAGTCTGCAAGGTTTAAGAATTAAAAGAGGTGGTGATGTTTGGGTAGTTGATGCCCAGGTGGTGGGAACAGAGTGCCCACTAGCCTATAGCGATAATAATAAAGTAAATTATTATAAAAATAATCCAGATCTAGTTAGTAAGATACAGCAGGAGCATGGGACAACTCCGAGGTTTATGAGCGACACCATCTCTTTACATGGTGTATGGAGTGCAGATATTTATAAGGACTTAAAATAGCTTGGGCTTATGCAAAAGGATATAAAAGTTCTTTCCTTGAGGGCCCTACAGGGCAAACTGGTTGCATGGCATTGCCACCAGAGAATGACTACTATGATAACTCGAACAGGCATAGGGTGAAACACTTGTAAAGGCTTAGGGCTATATCAAGTCTGGACGAAATGTCTGGATATGATGTAAGGGTAGTACTGCCCATAAACAGTACAAAGAATAATAAAATAAAATAAAAAATAAATAACAAGTGGTGTACCACAAGGATCAGTGCTTGGTCCACTGTTATTCAATCTGTACATTAATGATATTGAGAAGGATTTGATACGGTACATACAGTTATTTGCTGATGATGCAAAGATAGGCAGGGTAATCATGAATGCTGCTGATATGCAGTCCTTGCAGAATGATTTGAATAAGCTGGAATTGTGAGCATGGGAAAATGGGTGTCGGTTCAATGTCAGTAAATGTAAAGTCATTCACTTCGGCATGATTACCTATCCAATGTCGTATTATATTGGTGAGATTAGGCTAGAAGAAACTGATGAGGCTAGGGATCTTGGAGTGTTAATAGATAGGAAGTTGAAGTTCAGGGGCCATGTGGCAAAGATGGAAAATACAACTCAAAAGATAATTGCAATGCTCAAACGAACGTTCACATGTAAAGATAAGGATATTATTTTGCCTCTTTACAAGGCCTTGATAAGACCTAACTTGGACTATTGTGCGCAGGTCTGGTTTCCAATGTGATTCTGATATGTTGGAAAGAGTACAAAGGAGAGTGTTAAAAATGATATCAGGATTGTGGAAGAGGGGTGATATGATTGAGACTTACAAACTGCTGAAAGGGTCATACAAGATTTCAATTGATGGGATTTTTCAATTTATGGAGGGTGGGGAAAGGAAGAGAGGGCATCCTTGGAAACTGAGAATGAAGGCTGCCAAGAAAGGTGTAAGGGCCAGATTTTTCTCTCAGAGGGTGGTGCATGATTGGAATGGATTGCCATTGGATGTTGTGAGTGCAAGCAGTGTGAATGAATTCAAGAATAAGTATGATAGCTGGTGTGTGTGGTATGTGGCCTTCCTCGGTGAGTCTCTGACTCCCTGGAGGTCTCTCTTAATAATAATAATAATAAAATAACTCAAATGGAAGAGGGGGGTGATGGGAAAACAAGAAATAAAGATCTAACAAGGGTCCTTTGAGGCTCAGAGATAGAAGTAGACTACTGGACTGAAGGTCTAGAATTATAAACAGATAACACAGCATTTGTAAAATAGATAAATACTAAACTCTTCCTCCTACCATTTTCTTTCCTGACAGTGTTCATAAAAAAATTAATATTCTTCCCTTCAACCTGAGATACTTCTGAAAAGATAACTAAGGTGTTGCATAAATATAATCTTTTCACCATTTTTAAAGCACGCATCAAACTATAAAATTTATTCATTCACATCAGGACAAACTTTATTCTTTAATAAAGCAGACTGCAGTATCATGTACCTTCAAGTTAGCCTATTCTGGACAACAGGAAGACTGTTAACCTTCAAGAACATAAGAAATACACATGCTACTATTATGAGAGGTCAGACCTAACTGACTTTTCTTTAAATATCCCTTCACACAAGATCATATGGAAAACAAAATCATATCTAAGTGCCATTACAAATCTAATAGAGTATTTTCTCAGTTTGCAGCCACCATAAAGTGTTCTCTTAATTGCTGAAGCATGGGTATATAAATTTTCTAAATTTGGGAGATTAATTCTAAGATCACTTTCAAATCAACAGTCAGTTATCTCTGCCTCAGAATGCCTCTTCTATTCTTCACTTTTTTCTCTCTTTTATTCTCACTTTTTCATTATGATTTTGAAATATTGCCACAATAGTTATGCTATATGGAGTCTATTGGTATTGAAATGGTTTGAATTTCCACAATCTAAATCCAGCAAAACATCAACATAAACCTGGATGTGTCAACTGACTCTTGACTATTCTATATTATTATTAATACTATGCATTTCAAAAATAACTGATGTAAGGAGCTCTCAGATCATTTTGTATATTTTCAATGTTCATCTTCCTGACTAAAGTGTCTCTCAGTAGAAACAGTGAAACAAGCGTAAGTATATTTGTACATTAAATGAGTAAATGTTATTATATAGTAATTGTTATTCGATTCCATAAATTCATAATTTATTTTGTTCTAATATGACACTGACAGCTAATACCATCAGTACCTACAGGTCTTTCTAATTGTTGAAAGGTACAACAAGTATTAGCTACTATAATACTTTGCATACTTAGAGAAAATTAACTTTTTGTTTCCTCATGATATTAAGGAAGCAGTGATATCAGTCCAATATTTAAGCACATTAATTTGAGATATAACTGATTCATAAAAAGTTTATTTATTTATTATTATTATTATTTTGATATTTTGCATTCCAAAATTCTGGTCTAATTTTTATCAGCTAAATGGACCAGGAATATCTTTCCCCATATGCAATAAAAAATAATTTACTTTGTGACAACTTTCATTCCTTTGGATCACCTTTGGAATTAGGAACACTCAAGCCAACTAATGCAGCTGTTTCTTTCACGTCTCTTTGTCCTTTTCCATGATACTGTTCATGAAGTTCCTGAAAGAAAGAAATAAAATAGTTAATAAACAGCAATATGGAAAAACAAATGAATTCAAAACTAAACATTAAATATATTATAATTTCTAGAAGAAAAGATTAGAAATACTAATATGACCATAGTATTCTATATAAAAAAATCCTATAAAAAATAAACACTGTCCAAGATATGTGTTATTAAAAAAAAGGAGGCAAGTAAACTGTGTGCACATAAGATCTTTAACAGTATGTTCACAATATTTTTTGATAGTATTAATTCACAACACCATAAGAGGAGAAAATGAACCTATATATTTAATAGGTATGCTGATATTTTGCTGGATTCAAACTAGCAACTTGAACACAAAATACCTGTCAGAAACACAGAGGCACCACAACCAATTATAGTATACAGTAAAAACATTTGAAATTGCAATGGAAAAAAAGTGACAGTAATGTAGCCATTGATATATTCTAAGCAAGGTTCTTCTAAAATGCCATTCTTTCAGCTAGAAACACTAACATTTTTCTTTAAAAATCCTCACAAATAAGGAAGAAATTCATTAACTCTTATGTTTTGCTGCTTTAAATTTTCTGCTCTAATTATCATCTACTAGTGAACAACAAGTTTCCTCTTTTGCTGTTCACAGCAAAAGAGGAAACTTGTTGTATAACTTCTTGTATAACAATGTATAACTTCTCCAAATGACTGCAAATTGTACATTAAGATTTGAAAAGGATACTACTGTGCTGTGCTTCTCTTTGATTTTTCCAAAATTTTTGCTGTGTAAACAAACAACACTTCAAGATTGCTAAACTCTATACTATTTTTACTGAAAAAACTAACCTGTTTACTTTATCTACTAAACTCAGATTTAATGTAATATGTGATATACCAATGTATAACACACATGGGCATAGTGAAAGATTTACTAAAAATTAGCAAGCATATTTTGTACTGAAAATAACCATATGTCATCAGCATTAGAATGAATAAAGCAACTTAAACAAGGCATAGCATAAAGTAAATACAATATTTGGTCAGCTAATACATACAAGTGATGCAAGCGAGAAGGATAATATGAACTAATTAAGCAGCCAATTTTGATATTCTTCACTATTTTTGAGCGAAACATCCATGTGATTGAAACCTATTCATCTAGTATCTGGCCACTTTCTCCCCGAGGTGGAGTAGAAGCAAAAAAAAAATTTAAAAAAAAAAAAAAAAATTTACTATATGTTCAGTTATTTCAGCTGAAAAAATAAGATCTACAAACTAAAGACATGGGAAGAATTTTATCTCCTCTCTTGGCTAATTTCTATCCACACCAACTGGTGGTGATCCACCATTCATCCCTAACCTTCCTTTTAGATCCAGTGTGTAGATGATATATTTGTTATCTGGTCCCATTCTGAACACATTCATGCCAGTTGGAGTTTTTGTTTCCCACAGGAACTTGCTTTACTGTATATATATATATATATATGTCCCAATGGGACATAATTATACAATAAAGCAAGTTCTTTTGTAAAAATGTACCTGCCCAACCTAAGTGTATTTTTACAAAGTTTTCCATATATTCAACAGCCTGTTAGTTACAATTTTTTATTCTAATTTTAATTGTAAAATTATATTTGTGAGCTGCTTCAAATGACAATAAAAAATCTCAAATTTATATATATATGTAAAGTACAAAAAATATACAGGCTGCTTCAAATTAAAGTACTCCTATTCAGAGTAATTTGTAGTGAGGCCCAGTAGACAAAATGCCCTTAAACTTGGCAGGTACACTAACTAGATCATGGAGAAAAGATGACAATATTTATCCTATCAGTCTTTCTAAAAAGACTGATAGGGTAAATATATTGCGGTAAGTGGAAAAAAATTACTTTAATGTGACTGGATGGTATTTGACTGTGAAATAATTCAGAATCAATGACAAAGTTATTTCATGATTTCACTCATTTCATAAAATAATGTGATACAAAAAAACATATCATATAGAGCAGACATGCTGCAAGGAGCTGTCAATGATCAATGGAGGTGAGGTTCAATTATTGGCCTTTGTGCAGGACTAATAGCTGATACAGCCATACATAATTGTCTGCAGTGGAACGAAACTGATCTGTCAAAAGGCTTCACACATTACGTGTGATACTGTCTTTCTTATCTGCCAGATGAAGAACTTTGCCCTAATATGTCATGCTTTTGAGGTAACTTCAATGCCAAAAGTCACAGGGTTAAGGTCTGCTGGATGCAGTAGACATTTCATAGAAAATGAATGACTGATTACTTTATCCTCTGTGAAATGTTGACACAATAATTCTTCAACTTCACATCCTATTTTGGGAGATACTCCATCTTGCCTCAACACTGTTGTGATCAAACACCCTCTTTGCTGCTGCTGACATATGACATAACTGCTCAACATGTTTCGATAGCATGCAGCCACGCCAGTTCAGGTCACAGGTCCAGTTCGATAGATTTCTTCAGAGAAAAATGGCCCAATAAAAAACTTGGCCATAAATCCTATCCATACTATGACCTTTAATGAATATAAGAGAACTTGTTGAAATGCACAGGAATTCTCTGTAGCTCAGATGCAGTTTGGAGTGTTTTCTGTTCCACAAACCAATCTCAGACGGAGGTAGCAGGGTTTTTTCTCCCGGAAACTCGGGTTTTTCATTCCGCATACAGACAAATCGGCCCTTCAGAACACACGCAATTTACAGACATAGAATACCAGTTGTGATGGTGGTGGTGGGCGGTAGATGGTGTTGATTCGTAGTAGAGGTTTGGTGTAGTGGTTGAGATAGTTGTAGGTGTCCTCCCGTGATGAGTCTTCGGACTCCTTGGAGGTGTCAGGAATAATAATAATAACATGAAAATGCACTTTATCATTCCACAGGATGTTTCAAGGCCAATCATCATCCACCTTCATGCATACCAGAAATGTCAACACAAATATTTCTCGGATGCTGGCATCTTGCATTTGCAACTCATCTGTGGCCGAGTTTATATGGGTAACACTGCGACACTTTATACAAAGTTCTTCATACCAGTGTGTAAAGCAAATCTAATTGTCTTCCTATGGCACATAAACTGCATGAACCTACAGCCTTCTCATTTAACTGCTTAACAGCTACAGTTATTTGCAGAATTTCAAATTTACACCCTCTTTCTACATTGGACTGTCAAACTACCTGTCTCTTCAAACTCGAACCATGTATCACACCACATTTGGTGTCACTGGGCCTTTTCACAAAGTCTTTAGGTATCTATACTGGTGAAGTACTGCTGCAGCATTTCTCCTGTTCCTACTGAAGCACTTCACAACCAAGGCACACACACACAAAGCGAGAACTATTGCACAAATCAAATGACTGCAGAGTCAGTTTCACACTGTTCCTACTGAAGTACTGTACTGTTCCTACGGAAGCACTTTACAACCAAGGCACATTCACACAAAGTGAGAACTATCGCACAAGTCAAATGACTGTAGAGTCAGTTTCACTCTTTCATTTATACTGCCTTATTATTATTATTATACCCTTTCTTGACTCGATGGAGTCAAGACTCATTTAGGAGGTCCTTTTATCATACACACAGTTCACCACACTGCACTTTAAACACACTCAAATTCTCTGCAGACACCACACTCTCAGGCAAAGAATTCCAATCATTCACAACTCGCATGCAAAAAAACCTGCTTCTTACTCCCCTGCTCACACCCACTTTATACAACCCCTTACTAACTTGTAGGTCTCTATCATATCTCACCTCTTCCTCCTATCCACTAGCCTCTGTAAATTGTATCTTCTCAATCTCTGCAGTATGAAATTGAAGGTGACCAAGATATCATTGCCCCAGTGAATGATGGCATGGAGATCAGTGTTTAAGCCACTGAGAATTATATACTCAGTTGAAAGAGTAGGATGAATGGAGTGTACTATCATCAAATAGTACTTGTATTGTGGGTTGTGGATAGGATTAGTGGTGTTTGAGAGTAGGTCATTTATTTATAGTAGAAAGACAACAGATGATCGAACAGTATGCACGTATTGGTGGTAAAACTTGAGGAGAGGATTCTATCCACCATGAAAGACAGTGAATGGCAGAGAAAAAGCACAGAGGATAGCAGGTAGGTCGAAGGAAAGCAATTTGCTAAGCAATCCTTAATGCCAAACATAATCAAAAGCCCTAGAAATGTCAAAGATGACAGTGCATGTTTCTCCAAACCTTTCTATGGCACACATCCAGTGGTGGATAGGCCAAGAGATCAGCTATGGATCTATATGGATGGAATCCATATCAGTGGTTGCTAACTTGTGTACTTCTAGGTAATGGAGAAGTTGACTGTGGGTAATTTTCTTCATTATTTTGGAGAAAATTGAGGTAAAGGCAACTGGTTAGGAGTTTGATGGCGCTTTTATATTCATTTTTTTTCAGAATAGGTTGGATATATGCTTGCTTTCACATGTTTGAATAAGTACAGGAGATTGAAAAGACAACAGAGGACAAGTGTTAGTGATGGAGAAAAATGTTTAAGTACAAGTCATCTCTTAGATCCTCTGTATTCATAATACCTACATAGTATTAGGTATATATATATATATATACCATATATATGTAGAAAGTATTTTACCTTGGGTATAATAAATGTTAAAGTTACCAAGCTATTTTAAACCTGGTTTTACTCCATTTCCCAAGTAAGCAAACAGACAAACAAGTCAAGTTTGCACCTGCAAGTGTTGCAAGTCTAGCTGATCCTAGTATTTCTAGCCTGGCTCCCACTGATGAGACCTCAATAAAGGTCGAAACCGGTCTGGGTAGTGGCCCTCTTGCCTTTAATACAAAACATCATACATCTCCTCTAGGAGATGTGCTTTGCATTAAGGGTAAATATTACGATTAGTGATCAGAGCTTATACTACTTTTACCATGAGTTGCCTTGGTCTTGCACTACCTGTAGGATCAGCTAGACTTGCAACACTTGCAGGCGCAAACTTGACTTGTTTGTCTGTTTGCTTACTTGGGAAATGGAGTAAAACCAGGTTTAAAATAGCTTGGTAACTTTAACATATACCATATATATATATATATATATATATATATATATATATATATGGTATTATGGAGAATGTAGAGAGAGAGTTTGTCATAAATGTCATGTGTGAGTGTGAGAAATGCAAATTACGTGGAAAGCAGTTAAATGAAGTGATACATGTTAACGATATAAGAAAAGATAGTGAAACTGTTCTGGCAAATGTGGAAGTGTGAAAGATAGTGTGCAGAATGAGAGCATAAAAGAAATAGTTCAAAGTAATGTGGGTGATGAAGTGACAGTAAGGCATGAATAGTGCACTTACATGGCATCCTTCACAGGACAAAATGGGAGCTCAAGCAACTGGAGAAACAATTGTTGTGTAATACAGCAGGTGGGAGAATGAAAGAAAGTGTAACCAGGGAAAGTACGTAAGGGCAATAAACTGGAAGTAAGGAGAAGGTAACGTATGGAGATTTGATTATAAGACGTATACTTAATGAGAAGAGACAAAAGCATGTTTCCCAGGTGCTAAGAGCAAGAATATAAGTGAAGATGTTAGTTTACAGAAGAAAGAAGTGAAAGAGATAATTGCAATTGCAGGAATGAATGATTTGAAAGGGGAGAAATATGCAATGTGAGAGGACATGAAAGAGTTATTGAAAAAAGAAAAAAATGAAGAGTAAGGAAGTAAAGATTGTGTCTGCTGCCTCAGTATGATAGGACTGAACTGAGAAGAGAGGTCATGACTGCTAATGAGGCAATGAAAAGATTGTACAGGAGGAATGGTGTGCAGTTTATAGATGTATGGAGTGAATTTGATGGATGAAAGGATTTATATATGCCTGATATTTAAATGGTTGTGAAGTTAGATGTTTGGATAAAGTGTTGCTTACTGAGTATTTGGAAATGCAAAACCATAAAAACTAGAGATAATGGGGAAGGATGCAATCGAGCATGTGTCAGGTTATCACTGGAATAAATGAGTATATGTACAGAAATAATTATGGATTGTTGAATGTGATTTCACAGGTTTTTTTCATTTGAATGGGTTGGTGATGACATTAAACAAGGGTTATTATGGGCACAAGGGATTGCTGAAATGCATATACATGAATACCAGAAGTATCAGAAATAAGGGATAGGAGTTTTTGGCACTGGGCAGCTCGACTTGGCCAAGAAATATAGGCATCAGTGAGACTGGGTTGACAAAAAATGATATAGGTACAGGGATAGAATGTAAAGAGTATTGTATTTTCAGGGAGGATAGAGGGAATAGGACAGGAGATGAGGTATTGCTGATGACAGCTGAAATACTACAACCAACATAATTAGAAGTTAAAGAGGATCTGGGGGGGGGATGCTTCATTTTAAGGTGTCTGGTGTAAGATAGAGGCTAATATTTAATATGACAAAATATATTGTTGGTTGCTGTGAGAGACCAGGTGGTCCACAGGAAGATGTAGATGCCATGTATCAGCAGATTACCATAATGATTATAAGCCAAGCAATTATTATGGAGACATCAACTGGAGGGAGGAAACGGGGCATGGCAAGATGGAAGTGGAATTAATACTGTTGCTGAGGAATAGCTACCCGAAACAACATGTTACAGAGGGGACCAGGGGGTTTGATTATAAAATATTAATACCAGAAACACGTTTAATATTTTTATTGTAAAATTTTCAGCTAAGTTTCATAGCCATTGTCAATACAATTATAGGCAAACTCAAAAAAGAACAATTTAATTGAAAGCAAATGATATTATGTGCAATATCAGTTGTATATTCATTGATTTAGTTAATTATTTTTAAATTATAAACAATATTCAATTACAACTATGGAACACATGAATGGTGAGTATTTTAATATACCTTTCCAAAATTGAGAAACTTTTAGGCAATTGTTTTTGTTCAGATTCAGGTTGTGATGTGTGCTTCACAGCACTTTGGTTTTCCACTTAATTCTGTGTTTTGTAGATAAAGCGTGGTTTCCTAAAACAGATTTGTTGAGTTCATTAAGAGAAATATATTCCTGATGTTCTTCCAGACGAGTTTGTGCAGATCGACCAATTTGTCCATAATAATAAGCCACAAGAGCAGAGGATTCTATAAACTCCAGGATAAGATAGAGGAGAATATTTGTCTTTTGGTAAGATAAGGAATGTATTCAGTTTGTGAACTGAACAGAAAGCAACTCGTACCTTAATCTGATGAAGTAATCTTGCTATTTTTGATATCTATTAATGCAGATGGAGCTATTCTCCTGGAGCCAATATTACACATAATATCACATGCTTTCAATTAAATTGTTCTTTTTTTGAATTTTCCTATATCTGTATTGACAATGGCTATGAAACTCAGCTGAAAATTTTACAATAAAAATATTAAATATTAAAATATTATGTTTCTGGTATTAATGTTTTATAATGAATTCTGTTTATGTCTTGATTTTTCAGACAAATGAGGTGTTTGAAAATGTTGGATCTGGTAATAGCATCAGAAGATATATCCATCCATAACCAAGGTAGACACTCTGCCTCCAATTGGGGAGAGTGACCATGTAGTTTTGTTCTGGGAAGTTGCTAAACATGGAATTCTCTGTCAAGAAAGAATTTATGTTGAACTATAAAGCTAGTAATTATGAAGACTTAGGAGACATCTTGGAACAGTGCCATGGTTGAGAAGCTACAAGGAAAGAATGCCAATAGTACATGGGAAGTGGTCATAGACTATTTCAGAGAAGCAGTATTAGACGGTATACTCAAGGTCAGGAGGAAAAACCAAGTGGAAAATAAGCAGATAAGTAGAGATATAAAGCAAACAGCAAAAAAGAAAACACTGTGGTGGAAATATAAAGGAATGTGATCAGCATACTCATGAGCAGTACAAAGTGCAAGCAAGAAGAGTGACTAGTTTGGTAAGAAAGGCCAAATCAGATTATGAGAGAAAATTAGCTAAGCAGGTCAAAGTAAATCCAGAAGAGTTGGTAGGAAGGTAAGAGGGGCAAAAGAAATAGCTTCTGAGTGATCGTTTGGCAAAGATGTATCATCCAGGTGGAGATTTTGCAGTTGCACATACCAAAATTGAGGCAGATAAATAGGTGTTCAGCATATTGAAAAATATCACAATGGGACTGGATGACATATCAGCGTATGTACTACATGAATGTGCAAGAGAATTACCATTGCCTCTAATGAAGTTGTTCAATCTAAGTCTTAGATCTGGCAGGGTTCCAGAGTGGTGGAAAGAGGGTAAGATAGCCCTACTGCATAAAAGTGGCTCCAAGACAAGAGATAGCAAACTATGGATCCATTAATATAATAGGAGTAGTTGCTAAAGGTAAAATCCACATGGAAAACTATTACAAAAGTCAGAGCAAATGGGAATGGATAGGAAGCTAGTAGCATGGATTGGGGGGGGGGTGACTGACAGACACCAGAGGGTAGTATATGGTGGAGTGGAATTCTAGGAGAATGAGGGTGACCAGTGGAGTAACTGAAGGTTCTATACTAGGGCCACTAATAATTAATTTGTATATCAAGAAGATATAGGGACACATTTAAGGGGAGGGGGATTTCAGTTGTTTGCTGATGATGCAAAACTGGGGAGAGCAATAGTTGATAAAGGATATGCAGATACCCTGCATTATGATTTAAATAAATTCAAATTTATTTAAATCATAATGTGGGCAAAGGATAATGACTGCCAATTTAATGTTGCAAAACGTAAATTTATGCGCTTTGGGTCGAAAAGGTTGCATACTGTGTATCACATTGATGGAAATTTATGAGTCTAGGGACTTGGGGATAATGGTGGACAGAAAATTGAAGTTGCAATGAGGACATATTGCAAAAGTTAGTAAAATAGCTCAAAGGATTACTTGGATGTTGAAAAAAACTAACAAGCAAAGATAAGGAAAATATCCTTCTTCATAAGGCTATGATTTGGTCGCATCTGACCTATTGTGTACACAATTGGTCATCTGGGTTTCTTGGGGATCAGGAGATGGTAGAGAGGATTCAAAGACAGGTGACTAAGCTGGTGACAGCTCTGTGGAATGCTCACTATGAAGATAGGTTGAAGGTTGTGGTGGTTACAAAGTTTATTTGATAGGCAGAAAAGGGAGGACATAATAAAAACTTATAAGATATTAAAGGGGTTTTATAAAATTAATGTAAAGAAAAGTTTTTGATATATGACAAATAGTCAGAGATTTTGAGTTCCCTGACAGTGAATGAGTTTAAGGAGAGGTATGAGAGGTTTTGTGTGTATGAGAGGAGTACAAAAGTTACACACACACACAGACCAAAATAAAAGTGATGTATTTTAAGGATGATTCTTATTCCTGAGCACTGTTCAATAGACTTCAATTTTCCTATGTGCATAAATCAATGATGAGAATTCAAGACAATGATTGAGGGTGTTCACTGCCTGAGAAAAGATATGTAATCCATGGCTGCCTATGTATATTTGCATGGTATTTGTTTAGTGGTAGCAAGAGTATGAAAACACAGACATATTAAAGATTTATTGAAAATTAATAAGAGATATTTTGTACCAAAAATAACACGGCATTGTAGAATGAAGAAGTAATTTAAATGAGGTAGAATACAAGTAATATAACTTTACTAAGAGACAGTTGTATTACCTGTTTCAGGGTAGCTCGTCTAATAATTTTCGTCCAATGAAAATCTCGTCCATTCCCACATTTTGTCCATTACTTTTCTCGTCCAGTAGGACATTTCGTCCAATCCTATTCCGTCCATTAATTTTCTCATCTAGTAGGACATTTCGTCCAATCTTATTCATCCACTGCTATTTGTCCAATTGAAAATAATTGGACGAAATGCCCTGAAAGCACCTGGGGTTGAGGTTATTCGTCCAATCCTATTTCAATTTGAAAATAATTGGACAAAATACTCCCAAAGCACCTGGGTTTGAGATTAGTCCAAGGGGTTTCAGGGTAGTTCGTCCAATTAAAATCTCGTCCATTACTTTTCTCGTCCTGTAGGACATTTCATCCAATTGAAAATAATTGGACGAAATGCCCTGAAAGCACCTAGGTTTGAGGTTATTCATCCAATCCTTTTCTCATCCAGTAGGTTAGTCAGTTGACACATTGGTTGGTTAGATTAGTCAATTGACACATTGGTTGGGCAGATTAGTTGAGTTGAGTTAGTCAGTTGACACATTGGTTGGTCAGGTTGATTAGGTTAGTCAGTTGACACATTGGTTGGTCAGGTTAGTTAAGTTAGTTAGTTGACAGTTGATAGGTTGGTCAGGTTAGTTGGGTTGGATTAGGCTAGGTTAGTCAGATGACACATTGGTTGGTCAGGTTAGTCAGTTCGCATAGTAGTAGGTTAGTCAGTTGACACAGATGACAATAATAGTCAGTTGACATCGATGGGACAAATTGAGATTGGATGAAATGTCTGACCAGACGGGTTGAGATTGGATGAAATGTCTGACTGGACGAGTCTAGTCATCATCATCAAATTCCTGCCATGTACCCTCAAGTTGAGTTGAGATTGGATGAAATGTCTGCCTGGACGAGTTAAGATTGGACGAAATGTCCTACTGGATGAGTGTTCCGTTGGACAAACTTATAAAAGGACAAAAAATCTTGGACGAGCTGCCCTCAAACCGTATTACCTTGTATTGTATTGTGCCTCATTTAAACTGCTTGTTTTACTGCATTGTAATGTACTGTTATTTTCAGAATGAAATATCTGTTGCTAATTTTCAATAAATCTTTACTATGTTTAAGTGTTTTTGCAGCCTATTATTGTCACAGATTCCATTAAATCATTAAATCTTATTTAATTCCATTAAATCAGTGAACTACATATGAGCTAAATGTAAAAGTTATACTATAATGATTATTTTTAATATTAATGAAGATTTATTGTTTTATCCCCATAACAAAATTATGTCAATACAACAACACTTCAAAACAAAAATCACATCAGTAATGCTGTATTAAAATATTACCAAATTTAATACTTTATATTATTTGCAAAGCTATTAAACAAAATACTTCCTAATAAATGCAGGAAGTATTTTTATTAGGAAGCATTCCAAAACTCAATGGATAAGAGAATTGCCAGGAGATGTCAAAGAATGGTGTAAGAAGGAGAATGACAGAAAAGGAAAGAATGAAAGACAAGGATGGAGAAGGAAGATAACAAAACTTATCCATAGTTATATAAAGCATTTTTTGTAGCAGAATGACAATGGAACATGGTTTTAGTTCAAAACACTTGGATTCATGTCCTACCTAGAATGAGGAACATTTATTATTATTATTATCCTAAGCTCCCATGGAATCACACAACAGACTCATCAAGGAGGTCCCTTTTGTCATACACGGCTCACCATACTGCCTTAAACATTCAAATTCTCTGCAGACACCACGTTCTCAGGCAATGCATTCTGATGCATTCACACCCTTCATGCATAAAACCTGCTTTTCATGCCCTTGCTCACACCCTCCTCATACAGTTTTCTGGGGTGACTGTTCTTCCCCAATCTCCCACCATTCTATGATAAACCTCTTCAATGTTAATCCAATAACAACCCCTTACCAACTTGTACGCCGCTATCATATCACCCCTCTTCCTCATATCCACTAGACTGCACATTACATTGTCTCAACCTTTCTTCATATCCAACATTCCAAATCAGAAACTGTTTTGGTCAATCACCTCTGGACCCTTTGCTACATCTCTTCACCCTTTTGCAAATCAGGTGACACCAGCCTTTTCTAACGCTTTAATCATAACACTTCACACACATACAAATTGGCCTATAATTTGATGCTTGAATTTTGTTACCTCTTTTATGAAGCAGTACAATCTTGCCTTCCTTCCACTCCTTTGGAACTTGACCCAATGTACGACTCATATTAAACAAATATGTCAAGATGACAATTCCCTGGTACATTCTTCAAAATATGCAGTGATATATCATCAAGTTCCACAGCCTTATTAATATTAAGTTTGCTTAATTCCTCATATACCTCTTCCTCATTCACAGTCAGTTTCTCCTCCTCATCATCATCCACTGCTCTCAAACTCTCCATGTCACATTCACAAGGATGAAAAACCTTTATGAACTGCTCATCAAATATCTCAACTATATTCTCTGCAGCAGTTGTCCTTATACCATTTTCTCCAATCAATGCTATCCTACCATATTCATTCTTTTATTTTGCTGGCTACATATCAAAAGCCCTCCCTAGGACTTTTTTTTTTTTTTGGCTTCATTAACTAACTCTGCTCATACTGAACTTTTGCTACCCTTACCAACTGAGTCGCTCTCCTTGCCCTTGCTGTTCTTGTATTCCTCATGGAATTGATTATCACCACTCCTCATATGTTGCCTCCATAATAAATGTTTTCTTTGTATTGCATACTTAACCCCCCCAACTGGCAACGACATCTATAGACGTTCAGCTAAATTTGGATACGAAGCTCTAACACCCATTGAATAACATGGATAAGAAGTGCAATTTGGTGTCACTATTTCATCCACATTGGCCAGTAGGGAGGTTAATCTCTTCATTCATCCATTTAACACCTACATTATTTAACTTTCTGATCTTTGGAATACATTTAAACATTGCTTCTACTAGACAGTTCTTGAATATCCCCCAAGCAGTATTGATCTCCTTTTCCCCCAACTTCCCATTCAATGCTACAGCTGCAAGCTGTCTCCTGATTTTCCATTGACCACTAGCCTTGTAGTTCCACATATACCCTTTCATTACGGAAGTCCTCACGTGGTTGGCAACCACTCAGGTAATCACTTCATGGTCACTCTCACCAACTGGAGGGAGATTTGACACCTCATTTATAATAACATCCTCTGATGAGATGATTAAATCCAAGAACTTCAAATCCTCATGTGAGATTTGAGTTGAATAAGGGTATTCAACTGAAGTTGACGGGTAAGACTATTATAATCACCTGCATTATAATTCCACACAAGTTCCCGTCTCTTTGATACCCCTGCATGTCTATTCATTTTCCAAGTCAAAACCATATGGTCACTTTCTCCAACTGGTGGGAGAGATATCATCTCAGTTATTATCAACTCTTCTGATGCTATAACCAAATACAAAACTCTTGAACCTCTTGTTCCCTCTGTTACATGTTGCCTAAGACATTTGTCCCTGAAGAATTCTAGAAATTCCATTCCCCTATTGCTACATGCATCTTCCTCTCTTCAATTTATACTACTGTAGTTAAAATCTCCCATAATAATCATTCTTCTTGCACTTGCCAAACTTAACTGTCTAAACATCTCCTGGTCCCCATCCTCTGTGCTCCTGGGTCTGTAGCAACACCCCACTAAATATCCTGTCTTGCCTACCTCTACCTCACACCACATGCTCTCAAAATCGTTTGTCTCACTTCCTTCCAAAGCCTCCATTCTTAGAGAACATAGGTCGTCACTTATCATAAGCAGTACCCCACCATCATGCTTTCCCCTCCTATCCTGCCAAAAAATGCTGTACCCAGCGACTTCTATTCCTGTTATTATATCCTCTTCTGTCTACCATGTCTCAGTGATCCCAATAATTTTTGGCCTGGCTGATGCTATCTGCGCCACCAATTCCTCTCCCTTATTCCAGATACTCTACTCCTGGCATTAGTATAAAGCATATAAATGCCATTGTTTCTATACCCAGCATTATCCCCTCTAGACTCTACTGGGCTCAGTGTTACCTGATGTCGTCTCCATTCTCCCAAGTATCCATTCCCACAAGAGGCCATCCCTTGCTATCATCCTCCCTGAGAGACACTGACTCGTTCAGAACAGCAATCTCTTCAGATGCCCACGTCCTTCCTCATTCAAACGCACTCCAAGCATCCACATATACCAGTCCTCTCTTGTCACACATTTTAGCTATTATGTCATTCAATATTACTGCTCTTCTGCTCAGCTCATCATTATCATACCTAGGCAACACGCACACTATTTTTCCTCTCTCTGTCTTCTTCCGTACAGCCTCAAGCAAAAATCTCATATCTCTCGCTGCCCGACTTACATTACCACTCAAGTCATTTGTTCCTATCATCACAATCATCTCATCCGCTCTTTCACCTCTCTTAATTGCCATAGCCACCCTTTCTATTGTTCCTCCTGGCAAACATTACTCATGCATCCTATCTTGAACACCACAGATCATTGAGTCACCATACATTATACCTCTTACCATTCCCTCTCTCCTATTGTTTCCATTCTCTCCTCTTCTTTCATTCCCATAGGTCTCTCTCATTCCCTCTCCTCTACTGCTATTCTCTCTCTTCTAGCATTCCCAGCACTCCCATACATCTCTCTCTCTCATTCCCTCTCTCCTACTGTTTCCATTTTCTCCACTTCTAGCACTGCCATATCCCTCTCTCATTCCATCTCTCCTACTGTTTCCATCCTCTCGTTCTTCTAGCACTTCTATATCTCTCTCTCTCTCTCTCATTCTGTCTCTCATTGATATATAATAACGATGTGAGAAAATTTTAAGATTACCTTTTTTTATATAACGAAACCTGTGGTAAGTTCATCACTACAAGAAACACACATATTAACCACAGTGAAAATTATTTAATTGTAAATATTTCATCCAAGTATCTTAGGACATCATCAGTACAGTAATTTAATAAATAATAGGAATAACATAGGTTAGGGTGCATGATTATAATAGAATCTTAATAAGCGTGTGTGACGTGTTACAGAAGTTAAAAAAAAAAATTTTTTTAAATTCACTTTTGAACCCAAACCAAAAATTTGGTTAAGATATGTCGACAACGTATTTGCAGTCTGGGATCATTCCGAACAGGAATTACAACTGTTTCTAGATAAAATTAACATTCTTCACCCTAGTATCAACTTTACGTTAGAAAAAGAATCTCCACAGGGTATCTCCTTTCTGGATTTACGCATTCAAAGAAAAGAAGACGGTTCCATTGCCACGTCTGTCTTTCGCAAGCCTACATTTTCAGGTCGCTACATTCACAATTCTTCTGCTCATCATCCATCTCAGAAATCTGGTATTATTAAATCACTAGTTTCCAGAGCACACAAATTCTGCTCCTCTGAAGAATCTCTAAACCAAGAACTAGAAGTAATCAAAATACAACCATCCTAAATGGATATAATCCTGAAACAACTCAAAAAATCATCAGTCACTTTCCCACACATTAAACCAGACAAGAAGAAGTCCATAGGATTCACATACCTTACGTCAAAGGCATCTCTGAACGTCTTTCTAAAATTATGAAGAAATACAATTTTGCCACTACTTACAAATCTATCAACCAAATTTACAACTTGTTACCTTCTCCTAAGGACAAACTCTCACCTCTGATGTTGCCTGGCATTTATGAGATTCCATGCTCCTACCTGTCTGTCCAGATGTGTTTCTGGACAGACAGGTAGGTCTGTCCAGAAACACATCTCGGAACATCAAGACCACATTCGTCTTTTTAAACCACAGAAATCTGGTCTCTTTCAACACAGAATTGAAAATCCAAGCCATAGGATCCATTGGGAAAAGTCTAAACTTTTACATAGATCTTTATATAAACATGAAGGTTTATATAAAGAAAGTGCTGAAGCCCTACTACACAGACCAAATTTAAACCGCAACGATGTTCTTACTATTCCTAAAGTATGGGAAATTGTCATACAAAATTGTGTAAAATAATTAATATTTTTATTAATTTAAAAAAATTTTTTTTGTTTACTTCTGTAACACGTCATGTACGCTTATTGAGATTCTATTATAATCATGCGCCCTAACCTTATGTTATTACTATTATTGTAACTACTGTACTGATGATGTCCTAAGATACTTGGGATGAAATATTTACAATTAAATAATTTTCACTGTGGTTAATACGTGTTTCTTATAGTGTTTTCATATTACCATCTTGGTTTTTTCTTTCTTTTTTGTTTTAATTATATAACAAATTAGCAAAGCCCAAATGCTATAATTTTTTATAAGATTTTAAGCTGTACCTCTTTATTAAACAATTGGGTTTTGAGAATTTGTCATATTAATAATAACATTATTTACAAGCTACAAAATATATTGAGTGAGAACCCCCCCCCCCAAAAAAAAAATCGCAAGGTTTTACCTGATATCTTCTATTACTGCTTAAATAAGATAAGTAAGTTTCAGCAGCATGTTTTAATTCTTCTGCAGCTCGGCAAACCCTTTTATCAGTCACCTGATGAGAATGATACTGCTCAAGTAAGTAACGACAGGCTAAGCTATTACCTGCTTTCTTCTAAAAAAAAAAAGTTAAAAGCAATAACTAAATTTAATTTTTTATACATATAAAGATTTTAATGGACACTATTAATTCACTTATTGATATAATTTAACTATATAGTAATACAATTAAAATTACATTTGTTTAATGCATTTAATTACATTATAATTCTATAAACTTGTATGGAATTCTACAAGTTTAACAAATTACTATCAGTGATATAAGTATATATAGATAAGTAAAAACTGTAGACCACTATTATCTTACTACAATAATATTATATCATCATTGGCTAAGGTTTTTAAAATTTTATCCTAATATCCTTATTTCTTAGAATTGTACATCACAAATTTGTAACATCTATCTAGCCTTCCTATGTTTTGTTTGGTAAATAAGTTTGGAGTTAAAGGGACTCAGATGTTGATAATACTGTTATTGTTATTATTATTCACACATCCAATGGAGTCTAAAGGCTCATAGCAGGAGACTCAAACTAAAAAATGACCTGCACAATGCCTATCACACTACTTCTTAAACTCATTCACTCAAAATGTACTCACAACCATCTCTGGTAATCCATTCCCCTCATTCACTATCTACCAGGCAAAAAAAATGTAATTCTCACATCCTTTCAATATACACGACAGGAGAGGAATCAACAAGGTGATCATTCATGCTGCTGACGACAGTTTGGTGACTCCCCTCCTGTTATGTATCTACAGAAAAATTTTCTTCTGAATTCAGATTAGAAAATCTTGTAGTAACTTATATGTTTCCATTATCTCTTCTCTTTTTCTGTCTATCAATCAAAATATGAAACCCGCATACCTTTAATCTATTCTTACAGAGAGAATTCCAGTCCAGTCACCAACTTTGTCACTTGTCTCTGGATCTTCTACCACCGTCTCATTCCCAAGAAATCCAGGTGATCAAATTGTAGACAGTAATCCAGATATTACATCAAAGATTCAAAAAGAGAGAGACGATAACTTTTTTATCTCTACTTGTGAAGTGTGTTTTTGATCTTCAGTTTCTAAGTGATTCTTTATGATATTTTGTCCACTTTTGCAATATGTCCTCTAACTCAAATTCCTGGTAAGAAATCTTTTAGTTACATGGAATTACCTCTATACCGAGTTTCTTAAATTTTATGCACTACAGTTCCATCAATGTAATATATAGTTTATAATCATTTCAGCCCAAAATACATAACCTTACACTCAGCTACATTGAACTAGCAATTATTATCTTTTATCTACACTGTCAATAAACTGAAATCATGCAGTAGAATATCTACATCACCTTTATTAAGAAATGCTCTCTCCAGTTTAGCATCATCATCAGTAAGCAATTGGATATTCTACTTCACATCATTCCCAAATATCATTAATGTCCAAATTAAACAGCAGCACTCCAAGTAGTAGAGAGCTTTGCAGCACACCATTGGTAAACTGTCTTCTCCTTGATTCCACTTTACATATATTACTCTTTGATATCTGTCTATCGGCACCCCCTGTCATTCTGTGTCACTAACTTCACATCCATCCCTATTTACACCAATGCATGTAATAGATTTCACAAATATCCTGTCAAATGCCTTTGCAAAGCATAGCAATATCATGGTGTAGCCATTTCTTTATCTAACCCAAATATCACATTATTATAAAAAGTAAATTATTAAGGCAAAACCTATCCTTCACATTTCCATATAGCATCATATTCCTATACAAAGTGGTATTGTTTGCAATTAATAACTGGTTCTATATTATTTTGCCAAAATGTGTACATTAACCAAAAATTTTCAGTTGTTGAACGATTCATCAGGTGGCCTCTTGTGGAAACAGGTGTTTGGGAGAAGGAGGAATACATCTGGTAATGCTGAACCCAGGGAGGAGTCTGGAGGGAATAATGATAGGCATAGAAATAGTGCCATTTTTATTCTTTATACTAATGCTAGGTGTATCAGGAATAAAGGAGATGAAATGGTGGCACTGATAGCATCTGCCTGTCCAAAGATTATTGGGATCTCTGAGATGTGGTTGACAGAAAATGATATACTAACAGGAATAAAAGTAGCAGGAAATATCACAGGAAGAGAAAATGCAGTGGTGGAGGGAAATGGCACTAATTGTTTTAAAAGCATATGGTGTGAGGTGGGCAGGAGAGGATATTTAGTGGGGTGTTACTACAAGCTAGGGAGCACCAAGGCTGAGGAGCAGGAGATGTTTAGGCAGTTGAGCTTGAGAAATGCAAGAAGAATGATTGTTATGGGAGATTTTAACTACATCAATCTAAATTGTGAAGAGGAAACTGCATGTAGTAATAAGGGAATGGAATTTCTAGAATGCTTGAAGGACAATTGTCTTAAGCAACATGTGATAGAAGGAACACGAGGGTCAAGAGTTTTGGATTTGGTAATATCATCAGAAGAGCTGATTTATAACTGAGGAGGTTGCATCTTTGTCTCCAGTTGGAGAGAGTGACCATGTGGTTTTGACTTGAAGATGACCAGACATGCAGGAGTATCAAAGAGAAAGGAATGTATGTAGAATTGTAAGGCAGGTGATTATAATAGTCTTAGATATCACCTTGGGGCAAAACTGAAATATGGTAATGAAATCAAAACTGAAATATGAGAAGAGATTAGCCCTGAGATCCAAAGAAAATCCCAAAGAATTTCTTAGCTATGTGACCAGTAGGAGGAAAAATTATTGTGGAAGAATGACATTGTTGTATAAAAATGGTAATAGAGTCACTGATGCAAAGGACATAATGGAGTTGTTCGATGAACACTTTATTGGGATGTTTCATCCTGGAGAAGTAGGTTTTAATACTAGGAGGATAGGACAGGTTTAAGGTATCTTCAGTTTAGAAGTGGAAGAGGAGAGTTTAATTCAAATGCTGAGTGCTCTGGATATCAATAAAGCAGTGGGAATGGATGAAATTTTGTCATGGGTTTTGAGAGAATGTGCTGAAGAACTGACAGCTCTCTTGACTTGGTTTTTCAATGAAAATCTGCCCAAGGGAAAGGTCTCCAAGGAGTGGAAGGAGGGTAAGATAGTGCCATTGCATAAAGGTAGTAGCAGATTGTAAATGTCAAACAATAGACCAGTTTGTGTTTCATCAGTAGTTGTTAAGATTTTGGAGAAATTAGTGCGGGATCATTTACAGCATTGGGCAGATGAGGGTAATGTTATCTGTGAGAGTCAGCATGGTTTTGTTAAGGGGCAACCTTGTTTTAGTAATATAATTACCTTTTATAATAAAGCGACAAGAGCAGTTGATGAGAGAAAGGCATATTTTGTCACTTCTTTGGATTTTACAAAGGCATTTGACAGGGTACCACATGCTAAGCTGATATTTAATTTGCAGCACATGGGTTTATATATCAGGTTAGTGAACTGAATTCAGAATTGGCTACCTGATAGGCATCAGAGAGTTGTGTATGAGGAAGTAATATCAAGGAGGTAGATGGTAACAAGTGGGATCCCACAGGGCTCAGTACTGGGATCTGCATTGTTTAACCTTTATATCATGGCATTTCAATGGATTGCAGAGATCAGCTGTTTGCAGATGATGTGAAGCTGGGAAGGGTTATTAGTAATAGGGCAGATGTGGGATCCCTGCAAGAAGATTTGAATAACCTGAACAGATGGGCAATGAATGGGAGGGGGGGGATATCAGTTTAATGCAGCTAAATGTAAAGTCTTGAAGTCTGGGATACATCAATGGGAGGCTGCATACTCTGTTGGAGGAACTTTAAGGGATCTGGGGGTGATGATTGATAGAAACCTGAAATTTAGGAAACATATTGCAAAGGTGATGAAGGTAATCCAGAAGATTGCAGTGATACAATATCTTTATTGTATAAAGCCTTGATCAAACCTCAATTGGGCTATTGTTCTCAAATTTGGAACCCAGTATTTGATGGGGGAAAAATTAACTGTGGAAAGGGTGCAAAGAAAGATAACAAATATGGTATCAGGACTGTACAATGTTAGTTATGAAGGCAGGTTGAGGGAATGTGGGACTGCAGAGTTTGGTAGATAAAAGAAGGAGAGGTGATATCATTGAGACTTTTGAACTGTTGAGAGATAGTTACTAGGTTGACAGTGGGGAGTTCTTTTGCTTGGTCAAATGGGGGGGGGGGGGGCATCCCAGCAAGTTACGAAAGGATGCTTTGAGCAAGAGAGTGAGGAGTGGTTTCTTTGCATGGATGGTGGTTGAACTATGGAATACACAGACTAACAGAGTGATGTTAACATGAACAGTCAATGAGTTCAAGGAGTTTTTATGACAGAGTTTGTGTTTTCTAGGATGGGTACCTCATGATGAATCTTTTGACTCCAGGGAGGCCTGAATCAAAATAATAATAATAATAATAATAATAATAATAATTACTAATAATTACCCCCATAATAATTACTTGCCAATGCTGTGAGTAAAATTTCCAACACATGCCATCTACATTTCCTTTGCATCCCCAGTTCTGTAGCTGCAATGAAATATATATTTTGTCCTGTTGGCTTCTATCTCTCATTATATCTGGCCTCAAATGCACCAACTTGCAAGATCATGCTCCTGCCTCTCTGCTGAACCAATTTTGTTACTTCAATTCTTCTGCTGTCATTAGCAATACCACACCTAATCTTGTTTCCTCTATCCTCCTTGAAAATACAATATCCTTTACATTCTATTCCCCCCTAACTATATTCCCCTCCATCAATCAAATCCAATGCTATAATTTAGGCCAAGTCAAACTAACCAATGCTGAAAACTTCCCCTCCCTTATTCTTGATGAGTTTAGAATATACATGAACTACAATATCTCCTCTTACCCACAGATACCCTTTCATGTTTTTCCAACTGTCCCCATGCTGATATCATTAATACTTGATATATTCCTAGCAGTTAATTAGATCTCTAAAATTTTTGAATTGCTACATATTTGATTTTCTACCAGCTGATATTCTGATGAAGGGTTTGGTTCTTTTTTTTTTTTTTTTCCATACTTGCATCTGATTTTCTTACCTACTGATCTAGCTGCAGCTGGGGATAAGAAGTCACGGCACGGATCTCTACAGGTCTAACTGTGGAACTTAGTTACGAAGTAGCATAAGACGGATATTAATGCCAATATTGGCTTGGTTGAAACTGCAGCTGAAGCAACGAAGAATATAAGGCCAGTATATTATGTTTGTTAATCATGTGTATTCTTCTGGGACAGTCCACCTTTGTGCAAGATGATTTTCCCCTCCAATTTTAAGGAGGGGAAAATCTTACCATCTCCACAGTACTTAGTACACCAAAATATCCAACACATGAAAATTGAGGAGCTGCTGACATATGGATTTTTGTACTTTAAAAATTTATTTATAATTTAATTTTTTACAGTTAAAAATATTAAAGAATCAAATTTAAAGAGCAGAAATGAAGTGAATTAATTTAATTGATAATGCATCATTTCCTATGATAATCTCCACACTGAGATCTGAAATTATTTTACTAGTTAAGTGCATTTTTAATATGATACGATCCTCCAAATAGCAAGATAAGTAAATCAGTTTCTGGGTAATGAAATACTCTTACATCAGCTGTCAAACGTCGAATTTCTCTTATTAACGAACGCAAAGTAAACAACGTCTGCTTTCGCGAAGCTGCCATTACCCAAATTCTTAAAGTACTATTAACTGCACCGTGGCGCTATAATAGTATCTTGAAGGTGACTTCCTGGTTTATTTAATTATTCTAATTATTATTACATGACAGCTCTATAAAATAAAAATGAATGAATACAAGTAATAATAATAATGCTTAAGATTTAGCTGATTACATATACACATCAAAACTCGTTTAACAATCTATACATAACACAAATAACAGAGAAATAAGATGCGTTAATTCAACCTAATTTTTGCATTGTTTGCTGTTACTTCGACCCACAACAAAAACAACAACAACAACAATAATAATAATAATAATATAATTTGGCAGAATTTCTTTATGTATATATTCGTGTTACAGAGTTTGTGGCCTTAATTGGGACGTGGCTAATGGAAGATGATGTATACTTATAGGAAAGAAAAAGCCTCCGTAGCTCAGTCGGTACAGAAAGACCTGGGTTCGATTCCCCTTCATGATGTGAGGAATCTTTATCTGATCTCTTTCGACTAAAGCTGAGTTAGCCGGTCTCATACAGAAGTATAGGGTTTATTCACCAGGAAACTATGGTTTTTCCGTCCTTCAAAACAGGTAAACCGACCTCCTGAACACACACACACGAACATAGTCATAAATACTTAACCTCCCCATGATGGGAATCAACCCACCCTAAGCGACCGGGAAGGAAAGGGAGGAAACTCCATACGAATAAATAAATAAACAGGAAAAGAATATGATGGCTATATAATTTTTCGACGACAAGACAAAAAAGATAAAAGGAGGTAGGGTATTGATGATTTCAGAAGAGTTGTATCACTTCCATGCAGAACTTGAAAAAATCAGTAGTGTTAATGGCTCTGAGGCGATTTGGTTTAAGGTTGAGGTAAACACAAAAAATTTGGACATTTAGTGAGTTGTTGCTACAGGCTAGGAAATGTACTCACATGTTTAGACAGATGGAAACTGTAGGTAATAGGAGGGAATAACAATGAGTGACTTTTAACTACTGAAGCACTGTAGGATTAGATTTTTTAACTACTGTAGGATTGGATTTAGTATCATCTCATACAGTGATAACAGAAAATGTCACCGAGATTCCAACAATTTGGGAGAGTGATCATGTGTCTTTGACGTGGGCAATAGCTAGGCGAGTACAAGATTCGCAGAGCAAAAGCAGTCTGTGGAGTGACAGAACAGGAGTCTATGATAAATTAAGAAAACGGATCGGTGATGTGCAGCGGTTTGATCAATTGAAGTGGAGAGAAATTAGTAGTGTCTCGGACTTGATCGGAAACCAGTTACTTATGGCAAATATCAGAATGTATTCCTAAGGTTAGAAGAATAAATAAAGTACTGAATGAAATGGTTGATTCGTCGAATTATGCAGACGCTTCTATAAAAAGACGATGTTATAGAGAAAATATGAAGAACAGGGTACCCCTCAGTATTATTATTATTATTATTATTTGACACCTCCAGGGAGTCCAAAGATACATCGAGTGAGGACTCATCTACAGCTCTGTCTCCACCACTCAATCCACCAACTGACCGCAACCACACCAATGCCATCTACCTTTGACTACAGCACTAGTATTTCCATAGAAAATTACAAACGTCCATGCCCACGGTGGGATTCCAACCCGTAGCCTTTTCTCTAGAGAGCGGATATGCTAACCACTCGGCCAGCCAGGCCAGCAAAGAGGTAAAAGGCACAAGCTAGGAAGGAGAAATTGGCATATGAAAGAACACTGGCAGAAGTAGTCTCGCTAGTGAACAAAAAAAGAGTGAATGTGGAAGAATGACTTTAGTTGCTGAAGCTGGAACACGGGTCAAATATCTGAAAACGAAGTGAAAATGTTTAATGAGTATTTTGTTCGTGTATTTCAGGTAGTGGGTTAGGAGCAGTGTTGAATAAAAATAAAAATGAGGACAGGAGGCTGACAATTCGGGAGTGAGAAGTGTTTAGAACATTAAGTAACCTTGGCGTTAATAAAGCTGTGGGACTAAATGGAACATCATCAGGTATATATTACAAGAATATGCGAAAGAGCTAGCAGTGCCCAGCTCTTTCGCAATTGATGCAGTGTTCAACAGAACACTGCATCAATTTCCCTAAACTAAAGTTCAGGATATACATCGCGAAAGTTGGATTACCCAAAAAATTGGGTAATGCAAAGAACCCTGGTAAGAAGGTGACAGGTCTCATTAGTATTTCTTTGCACAGATCTGGTCACCTGTATATATTGTATATATTGGCAAAAAGGAAACACTGGAGGGAGAGAGAGGTGTGAAGGCTAATAACATAGATTGCCTCAGAACTCTGAAATATTGATTATGGGTACAGATTGAGAGAATGGAGTCAGCAAAGCTTGGTATATAAGAGGAGGAGAGGTGATATGACTAAGACGTACAGTATTACATGGTGAGAGGAGAGTATCAGATAGATATAGGGGAACAATCGTATAAAGTAATGAGAGATCGTTCCTGGAAACTGAACAAAGGTGATGTGAGTAGTGAAATCGTTTTGTATATATGGTGGGTGATGAATGAATGGAATTCGTTGCTGAAGTGGTGGTAAGTGCTCAAACTAAAGGACGTCAGATCTACAGTACATCAGTCATCAATGTCAGGTGCGGACAAGAAGTTAAAAAGAAAGAAAAAAAAATGCTGATATGCTTTTTGAATAGTTGGTGGTTACAGTTTTTGGAAAACCACACTGAGGGAGACAGAACACAAGTGAATGGATTGGAGGAAGATGAACATAAATTTGATATCCATTCGATAAATTTGCGGATAATAAATGGATTTTAGTGGATTTTCACCGAAAACTGCTCTTGTTCCTACAGTTTTGGAAGAAAGTGGAGGAATAATAGTGACCAAATGACTATTCATTTGGTCACTATTATTCCTCCACTTTCTTCTACAGAGCTATAGAGCATTAATGATGAAAGTACCTGTAGAACAGGCATAAGACAAAAATAGAACGTTTCAGAAAGGGACTCAAGTGACTCTATCAGAGATGATCATTAAATAATTTGATTTCCCTCTTATGAAGAGTTTCAAGCAGTGCTATCGATGTTTTGGCTTTTCTACTTTTGTTGCATAAGAAGTGGATATCCTTGACTTTCTTTTCTTTTTTTTTTTGTACACTAGATTTTTAGGACTTTTTGCGCATTGTGAGGAATTTTTAAGTGGGGCGGAGAGGTAAGGAATGGTCAGTCAGTAATAAAGAATTAAAGTTGGTTGCATTTGGTTCAAACATTGGATGGAGAAGAGGTTAAGACAATTTGAGGAGAGTGAAAGCAGCGAATATCGAGCTACACTAAAACCTTCTTAACCTCTACTCGATCTACCGAAGGAACCAATCGAAAAAAAACTCCGATACTTCTTCATCGAGTCTGCCTTCTTTTCCCTTTCATTTCTGCTATCCTTTCTAATTCTTTCATGTCGTCACGTCATGCAAAAAACACATGTTGTTAGAAAGAGAACTAATTGTTTAGTTCTCTTCTTAACAACACATACCAGTTAGCTTTTATTCTAGCTACCGATCTGTCTGTCTAATTATTATGGAACTCATCTCCTCTTGACATATCAAACCATAACAGAAGTTAACAGACACTATAGTGTGAGGAACCAACAGCCATGGCACCCACCTTAATAAGATGTAGGATATCCTACGGGGCATACTTTCCACAAGCGTTATTTATTTATTCGTAAGAGGTTCCCCCGTCCATTTTGGTGCGGATTATCCTTATAATAAGGGGTTAAGTATTATATTTTATGATTGTAGGTCCATATAATTCACGGCGCCGGTTTGCCTGTTCAGAAATACCCGACTTTCTGTGGAGGGGGGGGGGGAAGAACCTTCTACCTGCTTATGAGACTGGCTAACTCATCTTTAATCAAAACAGACCAGATAAAGGTTCCTCGAGTCATAGACGTGAATCGAATTCAGGTCTTTTAGAGGGCTTAGTCTATACCGGCTGAGCCACGGAGTCACAAGCGTTAGCTAGCGATCAATGGGAATTTTGGATCTTTCCTCCTGTAGGCATGTAATGAAGTCCTGGACAGTAGTGAGGGCAGACGTTCCTTGACCTCATCCGATGTTCTAGTTCCTTCCACATATATTCAATAAGGTTGAGATCAGGGTTCTGTGGAGGCCAGACAAGAGTGGTGACGTTCGTGTCCACAAACCACGCAGCTACAGCAGCATCAACTTTATGACACAGTGCATTGTGAGTTCCGTAGAAACACCACAAAGTAGGAAGCATTGCATTGTCTAGAATGTTCAGATACTTCTCAGGGTTCAATGCTCGTGGCACCACAAACAGAGATCCAAGGCCAAAACAGGAAAAACAGAAACATACCATCACACCGCCATCTCCAAATTTCATAGTTGGGTTACGCACTCTAGTAAGATATATTCACCGGGCATCTGCCACACCTGTCTATTTGCTCGGTAGAGGATGTAGCGTGATCGTCGCTCCATAACACAGCTTTACAAGCTTCCACGTTCCACTATATATGCTCATTCCACCACTGAAGACGACGCTGTATGTTGGTTCGGGTAATGTATTGTATTGCGGTTCTACCATGGAAATCCATGTTTTGAGCCTCCGAACGTTTTTGTACAGGATTCGTGTTCCAGTCGATGCCCGGAACTGCATTGACATGCTGCATTCAACGTGTCGGCTGGCGAGTAGCTTTTTACATATTATCCTTCCTAGCACCCTACAGTTACGATCGGTGAGTGTGGTGAGTCGTCCACAGCAGTTAGCAATTGCAGTTGACTCCCAGCGCTTCTATCTCAGTATGTTATCACTGACTATTGACCCGGAATGGCCCAATTTTTTGAAAAGATAGGCCAGCAACATGTCATCTTCTCATAATGCCTCTTTCAAACCTCTGTCAGTTGTCTTTTCGCAGCCATTTCACCCGGATACAGTTGCACTGAGAGCATCATATTCCTACAAATTATACCGGCTACAAACGTGTGAGTTATTACACTGCTTTTCAAGCAGTGTTTTATGGGGGTGAAACTTCATCTTTGAAACATTACGATAGATGTCTAAGAGGTCAAATGAGATGTTGTCTGCAAATGAAGCGTCATCACACACACCACCAAAGGCGTCCTGCTTGTAATTTATTTATTTATTAATTTTTAATAGCTACTCCCTGTCAAGATCCGGTTTCATTCGGATGTAGTAAGTTTTTTTCATTAGTGAAGATGGATTTTTCTCTTTTCTCCTTGAAAAACATATAAGTAGGAAGGAGAGATGGTTTTATTATTATTATTATTATTATTATTATTATTATTTGACCTCCATAGAGTTGAAAGTCTCATTGCGGGAAGTCCCACTGTCACACACACACACACACAAAGTTTATCATACAGTAACTTAAATATATTGACATCTCCACATTTTCCTCACTCTCGGGCAATGCACTCCAATCACTAACCACTATGCAACAAACCTGCTTCTCTCTGCCCTTATTCACACTCTCCTGATGCAAATTTCAGGAATGACCTCTTGTTCTTCCTTTCTGCCTAAAACCTCTTCCAAATTAATCTTTCTCTCCTCCATTCTGTCTAAAACCTCTTCCACATTAATCTGCCAATAATCCCTTAGCAACTTATGTGTCTCATCCTATCCAAAATTTTTTATAAATTGCACTTTCACAATCTGTCTTCATACTCAACATTCCAGAGACCAGACTTTAGTCAATCGTCTCTGGACTGGAATTATGTTTTGGAATTATGTAGCGTACATTAAATTTATACAGAGGGCGTATTAAAATAAAACGATCGGTATGGTCACTTAATCAGGATGGAAAAGAAAAAAATATAGTAAGTTTTACTATATATAGTAATACAGGCTTTCATGCAGGATGAGAATGGAACAAGACTCAAAAAGATCAAGATCTAGGTTGTTTGATGCGGTTAGAAGTTCCTGTGAAGACCGAAATATAAAATATAACATAGTGGAGTCCTAAATAACATTTGTCATAAACTTATTTTACTCTATATATTAACAATTAGTAATAATGCGAGCTTATGATGGGGTAATATCACAGTAGTTGCACATTTCCCCTGGGAGTACATATACCAAATAATTGATTGTGATGATGATATGGATGTATTTATCATTAATAAATATTTACAAATGCGATGGCTTGGTTGTAATTAAGACTGAAAAGCAACTAAAGCATTCATCAACGGGCGGGCGCGTGAGTGTAAGAATCCCTTACATAGAAGAAAGGGAACACTAAATAGTAGATTTAGTTAGTTGGAAGAGCTTATAAGCGGAACTCGGAGAGTGAAAAAGCATATCAAATTTGAATTAAATATGCCAGTATTTTCATGGTAAAAAATGAGGCGTTATACATACAAAGTGTTAAAAGTCTTAAAACAAAACTTACAAAAATTATTCCATAATGAAAGGCATATCTGATTAAGCTAAAAATAATGTACTAGTATATTGAGGACCCGGATGTTTGTGAAGTTACTTCAATAAATAGATACCTTGTAAAGATCTTTTTTAATGGTAATCTCATACAACGTACTCATTTATATCCTCTGGATGAGAAGAAAGCTGAGAGGAAAAGAAGAAATTATAAACATTCGGTTTGAAGATCTGCAGATGATATACCGGTTAGAAAATATAAATATAAGAGAGGTGTTCCAAAAGACATAAGTAGAAGGAATGAACAAAGAGGAAGAAATCACATTTTAAAAAAATGCTGTAATAGGATAACCATTAATATGCAAAACGTATTATCAAGATCATCATTCCAAGACTTGCTGTAAAATAATAAGCCAGAAACACGAATACTGCTTGAACATACAATGCGTTTACTACTTTGGGATATTTCGAAATCGGTTTTTATATCAGAAGGATCACAGAAGGAAGAGATTAAGAATGTTTAGGAAGTATTTAGGACTATGTGAACAATTTGTGCCAGATTAGTGATGACAGCAAATGCCACAGCTGAATCAGATCGATGCAGTTAGAAAATAAAGCCAGTTGAAGTGAGGGACGTTAATACATCAACGCAACCTTCGCTGTTAGAAAAGCTGGACTTGAGAAAATCGACATGAGATCGTAAGTTGAAAACTCTGTGACATAAAGCAAACATGAGCAGATTCTCTCTGAAAGAAAAGAGAGAGAGAGGCAAAGCATTCGTAATTGGACAAACTATATTGCCCAATTCTTGAAGAAGCAGAAGAGTTTCTGTTAGGAAAAACTAGTTGCAATTTTGCAAACTGGAGATGGAAATGAACATCGTTGAGATTGAAACTAAGACCATATGCAGCATATTTATAAAGCGATTTTAAAAGGTTTGCATCTTTCTATAGGTAATCTATTTCTTTTTGCAATAAAGAAATAGATTACCTCTGAAATTGGGAGGGACATGGAAAGTATAATAATGAAATCTTTACTAAGGTGTACATAAGAAAAATTTCAACCTTCTCCTCTGCAAATCGTAGTCTCTCCCTCCACCCCCGTCCCTAAGTATCTCATTAGCTAACCCGGAATCCTCCAAAAGCGTCAGCATTAAGTTCAGTCCAGTATACCATCTATCACACGGTCTGCCGTATAGTTGTTTTAAAGTCATAATATTAGGGGGGATAAATGTTGAGCTCTCCATGATGTTCGACGTGCCTCTGGAAACAGTATTCATATTGCATGTCAGAATAAATAAACAAAGTTATACATATGTTTTATTGTTTAACAGTTTTACAATAATGAAAACAGCGCAGATCCAATTATCACATCTTTGACTTGGCAGAACTGGAACAACATTCTGCATAACATCGATTTTGATAATGTAGAATTAATTAGCGACTTAAACATTGATGTGCTAGGATGAAAAAAAAGGTTATTTTCAGAAAGATAACAGTATTCCAAACCTGGAGAATAAAGTACCATTTTCTAGAAACAGATAAAGATTGAAACCAATATTAACTATTCTTATTCAAACATTAATCTATTAATTACTAAAATAAAAAACTGAACTCTACTTCTACAAAGAAATAAAATCAACAATGCTGTCGACAGTACACTAAATAACACACTGAGTAATTAAGAGATACAGTTTACGAAATAAATAAATAATAATATATCTCAATGAATTCTAAAGGCATTTCAAACACTACGGCATTCAGGTTAAATGGAAGAACCTCCGTAGCTCAGTCGGTATAGACCAGCGGTTCCCAAAGTTGGCGGTACTTCCTCCTTGGGGCACTGGAACGATCCAGGAAAGAGTAGTGGCTTCATGAGCAAAAAGGGGCGTTGAAGTAAGGGGACGGTGAAAGCATAAAGGACAAAAATAAGGCTGAAAAAATTTATCATAAAAAATTTTGATGATATAACTGTTGTATAACTTAAGTCAAGGTTGCTTTATTTTCCAAGGAAACATACAAAATACGACTTACAGCCGATCGGCGTTGAAGTCCGACGACAGGTCTTAACAAGCAAAGTGTTAGCGGGTGCGCACTTTCAAATGATTGAGGTTTTACAAGTCCAGTATCGGCAAGAACATGTGCATGTTATGACTTGTTCATTGTATAATACTATAAATACGTGAGAGGTATGAAATCAGTTTTAGATTGTTTCTGAATTGTGTGACAAGCAGTTAGCAATCTGATGTAGTGCATAAAAAGTTTAGTGCATATACGATACCTAGTCGGTACCTTATACGGATTACACAAAGCAAATTACTGTCGTTCCAATAAAACAGCAAGTTTCACATGAGGTTTTTTATACCTATTCTTGTAAAAATAATTTGGTTTAAGTACTTGAGAAATTGCATTCCAGCAATTTTGTAAATTTAATTTTTTTTACAGATAATATCATGACTAAATAAACGCACGTATTCTCCTCAGGTTTCTTTATATAATCAGATAATATCATGGCTGAATCCAAGAAGCAATGTAAATAATATAATATAATATCGAATGTTTGAAATACGGCTTTATTCAGTCGCCTACAAACCAAACATTACCAATGTGCCAAAAAGTTTTTTCAAATGAGAATCTATGAAGCCTTCAAGACTAGAAGAACATTTGACAAAAGTTCATGCTGATTAAAAAAAAAGAAGGATTTATCGTATTTTCAAGCACTTAAAGAAAAATGTTTGAAACAACCAACATTGGCAGGTATGTTTTCAGCAGCATCCAAACTAGATAATGATGAGTTGCGCGCCTTTTACATTTCCTTACTGAAATGTTATCGAGAAAACCATGTGGACAAGCAGCTAGTAGGATTAGTTCTTCACCATAACGTTGGTGAAGAATTAATCCTGCCAGCTGTAAATGAGGTCATACGCACTGTACTGCAGAAGTCAGCCTCTGATATTATCAAGGCAATTCCTTTGAGCAATAATAAAATGCAATGAAGAATGGTATTTCTATTTCTATACAAGTTGTATAGAGTATTTCTATACAACTTGATGAGTCTACTTTACCAGGAAATGAAGTCTTACTTTTAGCATATGTACGATACATAAAAGAAGAAAATTTGCCAAGAATTAGTATTTGCTACAACTTTGCTAACTTACACTAAAGGAAAATCGATATTTCATGCATTGGAAGAGTTTTTTAAAGACAAAGAAATCCCTCTGAATAATATCTTGTCAGTTGCTACCGATGGTACTCCAGCGATGGTAGGGTGCTGTCGTGCTTTTATTGCATATTTCGAAGAGGCGGTGTCAAATGTATTCACTGTACACTGTGTAATTCATCGTCAACATTTAGTTGCCAATCCAAGTGATCGTCTACACAGATCATTATATTATGCAATTACAGCAGTCAATAAAATCAAAAGTCATTCACTGAACTTTGTTCAACTTTGTATCGAAAACCATTAAGAATTCAATCGCTTGCTGCTCCATACAGAAGTTCATCGACTATCAAAGGGTGCCTGTTCGAATCGAATTTATAAACTCTTTCATTCATTGTTACAGTTTTTAGAAACACAGAGATGATTCTTTACGAGCCAACATGATTCATTCAAAACTGACATAGCTTATTTGAAACCGATTTAATTTAAAAAAATTTAATGAAACAAATCTACAGCTCCAAGGAGATGAGCTGAATTTAATAAAAACAAAAGCTGTTATTTCTGCGTTTGTGTCAAAACTTGTCCTGTACAAACGAAACTTAGGACGAAGAGAATTCAACCAGTTTCCAAATCTGTCAACAGTGGAAAAATGTGATGAAGACGTGCTCGGCTATTGTCGGCTCTCCATTGTGATTTCAACCAACGATTTAAAGATATTCTTGAAATGAAAATACACGATTGGATTTTGGATCCATTTTCAAGTACAAACACAGAAGAATATTTACAGTTACAAGAAGAACTGATAGAAGTAACAACAAATGAGGAATTAGAATTAAAATTCAAAAACGGGTAGCAACAGTTCTAGTTGCCAAAAAAAAAAAAAAAAAGATGTTTATATTTTATCCTGGATTGTGGACTGCAGTAAAAAAGTTTTTACCGCATATTTAGTGAAACGTGGGTTCAGTTCGGTCACAAATCTTTTAATTAAAAAAAGAAACCGACTGCAAATAGCTGATCGCAGTGATTTTAAGAATGCTGCTGACAAACATGTAGCCAAATATCAATAAATTGGTAACAGCACACCACTCATCCTTCTCATTAGGATTGTTTTTAATATCACTGGTCGTTATTTACTATTTTATGTGCGATTTTTACATATGTGCAATTTATGTTTGTTTTCTTAATTTTAATAGTGTTATTAAATTTTAAGCTCCAACTTGTCTTATGTTTACGTGCAATTTATGTTTCTTTTGTTGATTTCAATATATAGTTTTAAAATTTCAGTTCCAAGGTATCTTATTTCCAAACTTCAAAAATCTCTACCAGATGCATAATAAAACGCAAATTTGTTTCTGTATCTATCTGTTTGTTCGCTTAATATTCGAGAACTGCTGACCGTTTCCATACGATTTTCTATGGAAATAGAAAATCGTATGGAAATAAAAAAATCAGGTAGAGCTGGTCAGATCTTAGACAGTCGTTTCCAGGGGAGTGTTGAATAATTTTTTTTTTTTTTTGGAAAAGGGGGGGGGTAAGCCAAATAAGTTTGGAAACCAATGGTGTAGACGAAGTCCTTTGGTCGGAAAGACCTGGGTTCTATTCCGTCCGTGATGTGAAGAGCGTTTATCTGGTCTCTTTCGATGAAAGGTGAGTTAGCCGGTCTCATACGGGGTAGGGTTTTTTCACCCGGAAACTCGGGTTTTTCGTCCCCTAGAACAGGCAAACTGTCCCCATGAACACACACGAATTACAGTCAGTAATACTTAAGACGGTAGCTACAGCCATAGGTCTGATTCGTCAGCTATGCCGGTGCCGAGCTTGAATAAAATTAGGGGTGGGGGAGGATTGAGATGGTGCCGTACCTCTCGGTAAAAAGGGACTCACGGCCGTTGAATCATCATACGAAATAAATAAAAAGATTAAATGGACACTGAAAAAAAAAATCATTACTGTATGATCATTGCCAACACTTAGCAACGATAACAGCAATCGTATCGTTTTGATTTAAATTGCGAAAGAAAACCACGGTATAAATTCTTAATTACTTCGTAATAGTCAGTGAAAATATTGTAATAACGCTAATGACTCATTTAGGGAAGGAGAGAATGGAACACCCAATTCTTGCATTGCTACTTGCAATCCAGGAAGTTTTTGATAATACAAGAAATACGATTAATACACTTCATGAAATTGACCACGCTACCGGCCAAGAAGGCTATAGTCCTCAAGGTTATCATGGATGCGAAGTGCATATTAAAATTGTAATACCATTGATATTACATTGAAATATATGATGGACACGAAGCGTATGAAGATGCGTATTTGATCCATAATGGCCAGTAGGTGGTTAATAAATAATTTATAAATAAATTAATAAATAAATAATAGTATCTCTGCAATGAATACTTAAAGTATAGTTTTAAGCAATACGATCAGTTTAACTAAAAATTGAAAGAGGGGAAAAAACAATTATTACTGTAATGAATTGTAAAATACGAAGGTAATTTAATTTTAAAAAAAGTAGAGATTTATAAGTAATACACTTGGGAAGATTCGGTTTTTTTTTTTTTTTTTTTTTTTGTAAATTTAAAGTACATTAGTACGGTGGGTGGTGCTAAGGATTTTTTTTTTAAATTAATTTTATATATACATATTTGTTGCATTTTTATTTATTTTCTTACTTCGAATACCCATAATCCGTTGATAACAGCAATCAATTGCCCTGATTTTGATTTAAATGGAGCAAGAATATAACCACATAAATTTAATCATTACTTCGTAAGAGTCGGTGAAAATCTTGTAATAACGCTAATGACCTAATTCGGAAGGTACTATAAAGAACTTGTAGTTCTTGCGCTGCTAAAAGAATTGAGAGTTCCATATGCTTCCTCCCTCCTTACGAGAATGATCTTAAAAATGCTCCTAGCAGGGCCCCCGATAGCATAAATCATCACTGTAAAATAGCGGGCGTTTATCTAGGATTTCTCGAAGGCGGGGGAAGGCGAAGAGATGAGTTTGGTGTGAGTTTTCTATACATTTTCTTCCCACCAAAGAAATAAAGAAGCACGAAGATAGATAATGAAAGGAAGCACTAGTAAGCCACTTAATATACTCGCTTGAGAGAGAGAGAGTATCAGATTATTATTATTATTATTATTATTATTACGTGACACCGTTAAGGAACCCAAAGGACTCATCGTCGGAGGGTACTCTACTCCACTCCGCTACACACATCTAACCGTCCCCTACTGCTTAATTCTTCCACACAACTAACCATCAACGCCACCTACCGCCCATCACTACCACCAAAAAAACTTTTGGTGGTAGTGATGTATTTATACATCATTTGGTTTATATTTTTTATTTATCGTTGATGACTCGCACATTACCACCAGAATTTAAGAAAGCTGTAATAATACCAATTGATAAAAAAGGGATTCAAAAGTATCTTAATTATAGAAATTAAAAGTTTATTCCTCTCAAGATCAATATAAACAACCTTGAACAATATTTCCAGGCAAGGTGAACGCTCTTGACAATGCCACCCATGACAACAACAATAATATATTTTTCGACAACAATAGTTTATTATATTTCGAAGAAATTACCTGTCTGCAGTATACAATTTGTCACATGTTATTAAAACTATTAAAAAAAAAATTCAGCTAACGCCTATCTGTAATTAATATTAAAATTAATAGTAGTCATAACAAGAACAATTTATAGTTACGCTTTTACATTAAAACAGTTATTTCTGCCTTTTATCATTTATATTTTAGTTTATAGTTTATTTTAATTCACAATTTACACGAAGGGTTTCTTTTTTTTTTTTTTTTTTTTGTTAACACGCAGTAAGGAATGCTGAATGCAGTCATTTCACTTTTGCGCAATTCTATTTTTTTAAAAAAATCGATGATTTTTATTATAACAATAATACAAATAATACTTTATTATGAATACATGTAATTACATGATGATGATAATAATGATAAGCGTTTTATTCAAACTATATACATTTATACAATTCACGTATCATATTTTCTGTTTAGGATAAATATATAGTATTTAGTACAAATATAATAATAATGATAATAATGGACGCTATATGAATTAGAGGTATTGTTACTTACGAAAACAGTCAGTAGCCATATTTCCCGTCCACATAGCAAACAGCAAAAATACCCAGACGTGATAATAGTTTATTTCTTCAGCTAAATTATTGTTTTCTTGAAATGGGGAGGGGTTCTGTCCTTGGACTAGTTTTCTTTATAATCTACATTAGTGGTTCCCAACTTTTTTTGATTTTCGGAACTCTAGTGACCTTTTAAAAAATTTTACGGCACCTTTCTTTCTACCATATGACGTCATAATAACACCTCTCCATTGGAAATAACAGTTAAAAAAAAGCAGAGAGGAAGCAAGAGGATATTTATATAGCAATTGATTACCGGTAAAATAGTGGTGTCGTGGGGTGGTGTCAAATATATTTAGTGGCATAAATTGACGTTTTATCTTTTAATGACGCCTTGATTGGAAACCATTGATGTATATCAACGATTCTGTTTTACAATTATCTAGCGAAATAAGAACTATATTTATCAAGTGAAATAAGTCTTTGCAGATGACATTGATTTTCACTGCACATCCTGAAAATATTCAAGTATAGTAATCGCAAATACAGATTTTAAACTAGTGACAAACTAATGCCACTCTAATAAACTTACTCGCATGCTAAAAATAAAATTGGAAGTTTTGAATTGAACGATTAGTAAAAACCAATTTTTCTATGCATATAATGTCCCATAATTGGAATTATAAAAGTAATTCATATTGCAAACTGCATGGAGATTGGGAAAAAAAAATAATAATAACCGACTATTATATAACATTTTCAGGATTAAAGCATTATTCAAATAATTAAAAATGATAACAATCCTAAAGTGGAGAAATCACATATTAAATAATATGTAACAGGTTAAAATTAATGCTGTCTAGAATTTTCTTTATAAAAGAAATTGTTAATTGTGACAATGTTAAGAACACTTACATTTTGTGTGATTTTCGTCATAATATTACTTCTATGTAGTTCACTTTCCTTTCTTTCTTCTTTTTTTTTTTTTTATGTATTAACCTGTGTAATCTTAATACAGCTCAGAACCGGGATGAGCTGTTGCTCCTGGATTACATAATTTTGAAAATGTAATCTTAATTTTATAAGTAAAATCTAACTGGTAGTTTGATTTCATTGTAATAAATACGTTTCGCTTACTGTGTTTATCCTTTATATTCTAACTAGGGGGGGCTCTTCCCCCCTGGTGCCTACGGTGCCCAACCCCCCAAGTTCCAGGCTGGCAAGCAGAGACAAAAAACGTGACATAAAAACGTTTCAAATTTCGGCTTATCTTTTTTATATATATATATATATAGAGAGAGAGAGAGAGTAGATTATGAAAACACATCGATGTCACAAATGGAGGAATACAAAAAGTATCTAAGCGTGCTTGGTGCATCAAAGAGCTGTGGTTCTTTAAGTTTGAATTGTTTTCTAATCTAAAATTTCAAAATTAAATTGTAATGAGCAAATTTCACTATAATAATTGTTTCTGTGTTTGTTTGTACCTCAAATTTGATCAAGAAAAACGAATCGCTCATAAATGAAATAACACAGCGCATCAGCTTATATGTGCTTAATGCATCAAAGATATAGTATATTTTCTTAAGTTTGATATACTCTGTAATTTAAGTTTCCAAACTGGGGAAAAAAAAAAAAGTCTATAATGGCAACTATAATACTAAGTTTGAAAGAAAGATCATTATAGGTTCGTTCTAGTCACTGATTAGCGGAACTCTTTTTAGGCTTTTTTTTTTTTTTCCCAGCTGCATTTAAATGTAGATTTTTCTCCTTCATGAAGAAACTAGGCTTTTAAACTGCACAACTCAGCAAAATTAAACGTAAAAAAAAAAAAAAAAATGGACAGGTAGGGCTAAACGTAGCCTACTCCTCTTTGGTAGATAATAAAAAGGCAGTAGATATATTTTTATTTCATTTGCTCGGTATACGCAAGTGGACAACTATTTGAGTACTATTTGTACATAATGTGGAAATGTATTTATAAGTATAATGCATGTTCATGTTGTTCGTAACGACAATGGTTTCGAATGACTTATGTTCGAGTCCCATTTACAAAGAAAAATTTTTCAGTGCTTTTCAACAGCTGACAGCGTTTTCCTTCACAGAAAGTCGAGTTTATCATTCAGAGAGACAGAAAAACTCCCCAGAAAATACAAGCAGTTGACAGATTGTATTTTATAAAGGATCACCCACTCTCTTCATAGCATTAATGAAGTTTCTACGAAGCCATGTTGCTTCGCTGTGACAGGCCATTGAACGTAACACTTTAAGCCTAAAGACGAGATGGCATGCGTATAATATAGTGATATTTTCCTAATATATATGTCTCTTAAAACGAATAACATGGAATATTTTTCCTCCTACTGAACTATGTCGCCTATTTCGTGAGTAATTTTTAAAGTACGCATTGATATCATACCTGTCATCGGTAGAAGATGACATCAAACGCGAAGGTGCAGTGCATTCAGGGAAACCGCATCAGCTAATGGGAGCGTTGATGGGTTCTTCGTGATTAGACGCCATGAAGTCGTCGGTGAATTTCTAGAAGCAAACGCTGATTCGTTTATTAGAATACATACATTCTATCTCATTAAATTCTTAGTTCTTGTGAAAATTACTTCATTCTTTCAAGTAAGGATATTTATATGGAATTACATTTAAGACCTGAACTGAAGAGTCATCCCTGGAAGGTAAAAATGTGGTTAGGAAGCATGTGATGTACACGTTTCGTGGCGTGTGGGAAATTAGAGTAGGCAGCAAATGAATATTTTGTCACTATATCTTCGGAGAATATTTTCATGGAAAAGCATCATAGGTACCTAAGCACTGAATTGTCCCTGACTTACTGGAGGTACCTGTATGATAATAAATGTTAATCATCCTGGCCGGTATTTATTTGTACTTACTCATATATCTGTTCTAAGGCCGAGTTGTAGATTAAAAATCGAGAAGAAGAACAAAAACATCCTTGTGTATGGCAAATATTATTTAGTTATTAATCGTTAATAATAATGTATTTTATTTAGAATTCGATCAAAATATATTCTTTACTAAATTATTTTTATTGTTTTTCTTGAAGAATTAATCTAATTTTATATATGACTGTGTGACTCGTTTGTATCAAATCGAGGATTTATTATTTTGAAATTCTACTAGTGTGGACTTGTTCAACATAACGTAGGTAGCATGGATAACTGGCTAGGATGATTAATTAGCAGGGATTGTTTGTTGAACCAAAAAACCTGATGGCGAGTGCTTCTATCCGAACAATGAGCCGCATATATTATGTTTATATCGAAACATATAAACTGCGTCTGTTCTCCGATCTGCTTTTGAGGGCCAGTTTCCAGGATCGAGAATAGAATCATTCCTGATTTGAAGGAGTTCTTTTCAAACCATAATGCACGTGTTGACTGCTGACTATTACCAGTGAAATTATCTGAGCAGAAACTGGGCTACTGCATGCCAAGGGGCGGAGACTTTTTTTTTTTTTTTTTTTTAATATTTCCATTCACAAAAAGTGCGTGCACGCGATTGTGGACGACTCTTCATTCTCTAATTTTAAAATTAAAATTAGAGAATGAAGAGTCGTCCACAACCAAAATGAAGAGAATGAAGAATTTCTCCATACAGGTTCTGCAAAAGAAGGTCGCCTTAAAAGTACATTCTATGGAACACGCTTTTACGCATTTAATATCAACAATTGGATGTCATTACGCTGCACTTTAAGAAACTGCGATCTGCAAATAAATAGGATCTGCTGAATATCTGCAATCGCTTCCACAAATTCCGATCTTCGTTATTCTCCAGTTTTTCAGTCAACAAAGATCGCCTTGTTGAATTCAACCCTTTCAGAACTTGATCTTACTTCATTTTTCAGAAGTAAAAATCCACTGCACCTGATCTTACTTTCGTTATCGTTCATACGCCAGTCAAGAAGAAGAAAATTGTCCTTTTTTTAAAAAAAAATAATAACAATAACGTTCAACTTCCCTCTGAATATATATCTTAAGGTGATTAAGGTGAACGAGTATATATATCTTAAGGTGATTTAAAACATATGGAGATGGACTTCCTAAAGTAAAATCTGCAAAACAAGCAAACTTTCCCGAGAACACACGTACATTGAAAGATATATAATTGCCTTGAATGTAATCTAACCAACATCAACAAATCTAGAGCCTCAGTAGCTCAGTCGGTATAGACGAAGCCATTTGGTCGGAAAGAGCTGGGTTCGATTCCCGTCTATGACGTGAGGAACCTTCAGTAGCGCACTCAGGATTTAATCTTGGAGGGAGGCCGAGCACTCAAGATTTAATCGTGGGGGGGAGAACACTTATGATTTAATCTTGGGGGGGGGACGAGTTGAGTAGACGATTTGAGAATGCACACTACATTGCATACGACCTATGACTGAGCATCTGCAGTGATTGCCAATACATGATACCCGTGATCTCCTCTGGCCCGACTCGGGCAAACGAGGTAGCGCTCCGTCCGCAAGAGCACTACTTCGTTTGCCTTGCGTTCACAGAGGCCGGGATTCCAGTGAGCTATAGGGTATGTTACTTTATGTTACCGCTACTTCATAAGTACAACATAAATAAAAAAAATGAATTTTAATTAGGAAAAGATTTTTGGAAATTTTTCTAGTGTTTTGTTTTCCTTTTCTTTTGGGGGGGGGAGAGGCAGGGCCCCTTGGCCCCCCTCCCTGGGTGCGCCACTGGGAACCTTTATCTGGTCTCTTTCAACTAAAGGTGAGTTAGCCGGTCTCATATGGAAAGAGAGGATTTTTTTCTCCCGAATACTCGAGTGTTTCGTCTCTCAGAACAGGCAAACTGGCCCCATGAACCCATACGGATCTACTGATAAAAGTACGTACTTAGAAGCCCCTCATTGGAGGGCACAACCTCAACCGGCCCTAAGGAGGCGGATGGAGAAAATTGGGGGAATCTCCACACAACAAACATCATCATCTACAAATCCTAAAATCCACCATGCTATGGAATTATGCTCCCATATTCGAGGTAATTTTCTTACAACCTCCTTGCAAACATAGAACAACCATAATACTAATTCAAACATAAAACAACCATAATACTCAATGCAATTTTGAATGAAGAATAGTTAGAAAACTTGTAATAATCGTGGAGATGTAAACAGTTACTTATATTTCTATCATATGAGACCATTTACCATTTTATTCTCAATGGAATATCTCAATGGTAAGAGCGGATAGGAGATTACTTGGGAGAATCCGCTTCAAGAACAGTTATAGAAATGCATTAATACAAGAGAAAGACGTTTTGACATCCAAGTTGCTGAAGATATTTTGATCTCTCGTCGATTTAAGAATGAAAGAGGTGTATCAGATGCAACGTATTCTGTGAAATAGAAGACTTTCTTTTGTTATCATTGAAGAATACGATGAATGATATTTAAATATTGTACATTCAAATGCAGGTTCTTAGGCAGTTACAATAGAATTGTGTATTCTAAGTATTTTATGCATTCACTTTTGAAATTTAAAGACGAGAAGTTATATTTAAAATCAATAATGGACATAAAGCAAATAATAGAGTTCTCACCCATGAAAGATTATAAACCTATAACTCATAAGCAAGCTGGTTGGGTTACGGATCAGCAATCGGGAACCTAATCTAGAGGTCATGAATGAGTGAGCAATACAGAGTCATCTATGCAGAGTTCGAAATTACTGTTTGGATCATTGCTAAACTTTAATGAAAGCAGCATTCATAAAGTCGAAAAATCAATCAAACCAGAAAACCGAAGAGGTTTTCTGGTTTGGAATATCCTTAAGGATATCACACTTGACGTAACTATTTGGAGAATAGTTACGTAAATATTTGGAGAATATTTGTAGAACAACATTACATCACCAAAGAGGCAGCATGGCATTTTTTTTTACATAAAATAAGGAATGTTTTAGATTCGAAATATAGCATCTTAACATTTCTTAAAAATTAAAAATTGTTTAAGAATGGAAGAAAAGGAAGATACGACTCTTTAAGTGGTGAAGGAAGTCTGAAAAAAAAATCACATTATTAATCATGATCCATTTATTCATAATCATAGCCATTACATTATTACAAAAGATAACTCTCTTTAACGCGTGTGATCTTACATATATTATAAAATTTAAAATCAAATTATTAAAATAAGTATGAAAAAAGAGAGAGAACTTTTATATTTTCACCATAGTTCAAAATTATATTTATGTTGTTAACTTGATATAGGTCGTAGTGGAATTCCTTGATGATCTATCGTTGACTTGATATAGGTCACTGCATTCCAAGGCAAAGCAGCAGATATACAAGGAGAAAATATGCTATTTTACCTTGGGCTATGGGAATTTTCCTTGAAATTACCTTAATATCACTTGGAAGCCAAGAAAACATTCTTTGTTCAGATCGATCCCAAAAGGGCCAGTTTTTCTTTTTAAAGGTGTATGAGGTTTCAAGAAGGGAAATCCCTACTACCACTATCATATGAGACAAGTAAATCATAAGGATTACTTCATCTTAACAATCAAACGTCTTTTTTTTGTCACTCCGACTGCGTTTTAGCAAAAACGGAATAGCTAGACAAACAGCCGATTGAATGGAAAGCTATGCCATGATTCCTAATTAATATATGCCAGTGGTGTTCAACCTTTTTTACACTAGGCGAGCTACTTTTCTATAAAACGTTATTCGCCAATCTACTCTCTTATATAGATCACGTTCCCCCAACCTGATATCTGATTACGCACAAATAAACAACTAAAAATAAAAATAAAAAATACACAACTAAAAACTTTACTTGTGTATTTAAAAATGTATTTATCACTTTTAATTCAATCGTCATTTGGAAAACCAAAGTCAGAAAAAACAACAGATTGATTACAAACTCACAAGTTACAGGAAATAATGGTTGATTAAAAAAAAAAACAAAAGTTAATGTGAAATTTGGCATTGTTTGGACCTCGCAATATTTTCATAGTCAGGTTGATATGAAGAAGTGGCCAATCGCAGACAATCATCTAAATGATCATTTGTAATTTGGTTTCTTAATTTATTTTTTATGACTTTCATATTTGAAAAAGCGAATTCTGACAAGTATGTCGATCCGAAACACGACATAATTTTTCGCGCAATATCAGTTATTATTGGGAATTTTTCATGTGCATACTTCCAAATGACTTCATTGTTTATTGATTTTAAATGTAAACTATTCTGAATGTTTATTATCTCAAGTTCTACTTCAGCTTGGTTTATATCAAACAGGCCACTAATTTTATTTGAAATTTCTGTGATGTTCAAGTTTTCTTGAAATGGATTATTGATAAGGGATACAATCATTTCAGTTTTATTAAAATCTTTAAATCTTGAATTTATTTCTTCCTCAACTAATTCTCTTTCACGAATAAATTCTTTTAAATCATAGCGAAGCATTTCTTGATTTTGTTCAAAAAATTTTAATAAATGTGGGAGATGTCTAAATTCGCGGTCATTTATATTTTTCTATAAATAAAAGTAAGTATTGTTGGAAAGTTTTTATTGAACTTAACATGTCAATTAAATTTTTATCTCTACCTTGTAACTCTAAATTTAAATTGCTTAATTTCGTACAGAAATGTACTAAAAATGAAAAGTGTAACAACCATCTTTTATCACTCAATTGTGGATAAATATATCCTTTTTCATCAAGAAAAAAATTTTATATCGTTAATTAATACAAGAAATCTTTCTAAAAATTGACTTTTGCTGAGCCAGCGAACATTATTGTACAACAGAAGTTCCCTATCATCATCTGCCTGTAATTTAAATAACCATTGTTGCAGGGCTTTTCCGCGAACAGAATTTACAATTTTAAATGTAATATCCAAAACATCTTTTGTGTTTAATCTTTTACTACACAGTACTTATTGGTGAATAATACAGTGGTACGTTAAAAAATCTGGATATTTGTCATCGTTTTTACATAAATGAAATGAAGCCCGATTTATTACCTATCATTGCAGGAGCATCATCAGTAGTATTAGACACAAGTTTAAAAAGCGGAAGTTTGTGTTGTTTCACAAATTCATCAAATGCCGAAAAAAAATGTCTTCTCCCCTAGTCCTTCCCAATAATGGTATAATTTTCAAAAGTTCTTCTTTACTTGAATAATCTTGAAATATCATGCGAATAAATACCATTAGCTGAGCAATATCAGTGAAGTCGTTTGATTCATCAAATTGGTAATGAAAACGCAACACACTGCTGAATGTCTGACAAGCCTGGAAACTTTTCTCCGGCAATTGGAACTCTTCCTTTCAGCAATTTGAAACCTTGTCTGCAGCCTAGAAGTAGTCTCTCTCTAGCGACGTCTCGAACCGAGAAGCTCCTTTCTGGAAGCGGGAAACTCCTTTCTCAAGCAACGTGGGTCCGAGCAGTCTCTCTGACGTCGACACTGGACCGGACGACCTCCTCTCTGACAGAAATTCTGGAACCGGGACCCTTTCTGCTCGCTTCAGTCCCTTTTTATTAGGCCTCCTCTGAGACCTCGCATGAAGTTTGGCAACCCCCAAAGAATCGGTATGAGTCCTTCATCCTAAGTTTCAAGTTCGGCACACCTTTCGTTCTCGGCCATCGGAAAGTTGTTTGAACTCTTTCTGACTGACTTCGGAGATGTTTACACTCAGAACCTGCAAGCCTTTCTCATACATACAAGTTTCAATAACAATCTTTCTAATGCCACAATATTCACATGGGATTTAACCTAAGTAAAAAATCAATGTAATGTGCTTTGGAATATTTAATATTTAAGCTACAATGGAGTTTTTACACTTTGCTTATAATCGTATTCACTCGGCTCGCTGTTTGACTTCCACTGATCCAAATTAATTCATTTACCCGGACTTATAAGAAAATTACTGATTTGACAATTTTAATGAAAAATAAATAAACAATAGCAATACACTTAAAGCGAATTAAAAATAATACAAAATAATGATAAATAAAATATTATGTTTTCAGTTTTAATTAAATTTGTAAGTAAGGAGGAATACACAAGAAATCGACCAAAAATCGCTCCGCGTTCGACGGGTTGAATACCCCTGATATATGCTGTTTCTGTATTACGGGCATTACCATTGTCGTAGCTTTAAGTTCTGTGCCTCAACTTCCCCTATCTTATTTCTTAAATCCGCCGTGTTTAGCCCAACTATTAAACTATGGCTTACTAATCTCAGGTATTTATTGTAAACTTGAAATGTAACTTTTTTTTTTTTTTTAAGTATTTTGCTGTTATAATTTTTATAGGTATGACCTGTTGATTTTATTTTCCAAAATAATAATAATAATATAAACTTTCTCTATTCTTTAGGCCTCGCTGATTATTATGTTTCAATTAAAACGAAAGCAAGAGGTGTGAAATTATTGCAATTTTTTTATTATTATTGCTAAAACGTGATATTGCACCTGCTTTACATTATTCCGGACCAAAAGTATTGCACATGATTGACGAAATAGTATCCTAATCAAAATCAGTTTCGTGTTTTAATCGACTTTCCTTGTTTATACAAAACGGGAAATGGAAACCAGATTTTTTAAAAATTATTATTATTCATGCGGAACACATCTAAGCGGTCATAAATAAAGCTTAAAAATTTTACGAAGATTGTGTCTTGTAACATCACAATGAAGTTGTCCGACTGCTTCTACTTGCTTAACCTGTCCAATCTCTTCGAGAAAATTAATAATACTAGTCCAAAAAAATAAAATAATCAAAAAAAAAAAATCAAGGTGGCTAATTTGTTCTACGCGACTCCCATGAATTAATGACACACTCGTTCCTAGAAACTTACTAGAGTCGTGACGCTTTCGCTAGTTTCCTCTTCGACGGTGACCTTCTTATGACGAACTGCTGTGTGGGCTTTCGTTCATTTTAGTCATGTGTTTTATAAAGTGCAGTTTGTTATTTTATCAACCAGTTCCTTTTATAAGATTTGGCGATAATGTGAGATAATGCTATTATACTGCCACATAAAAAGAAGAAACAAACTGAAAATTTAAGAAAATCGCCAGTTTCGTTGAATTAATAATATACAATTATATCATGTAACTGGCAGCATCGTACAAATTTAAGGTAAGCATTTAAGTGAATATATTAAACCGATCTTTCTGGTTTAAAGGTTTTTGAATTCTGTATTGCTGCTTAGATTTTTGATCACTGTCTGTGTTGTTTATTACTCTTTGGCTGATAATGTGATCGTTATCAGCCAAAGCTAAGTTCGCTAAGCACAGGGTAATATTTCACCGGTATTACGCATTTTGCGTTAATTTAAAATTATCCAACTTCATTGCTCATTTATTGAACTACGTTTTGCAGTTATGAACTTGGCTTGTGGCCAAGTATATTTCTTTTAATGCATAATGTAAAAATATTTTAACACAATAATTTTAATTTAACATATATTACAACTTATAATTTTAAATCTGTAATAAATACTAAAGTAACAGTTTACTGTATATATAATATGAATATAGATTAAACATACTTATTATATGTGTGAAAGCTGAAAAATAGTGCTTATAAGTGTTATTTTACAACAAAAATCCAGCTGTGACTATTCCTGCTAACTAACATTATCTTAAACGGTAAATTTTATCATAAAGGTGGCAGATAAGAAGAGGCATAGAAATGGAAAAGTTTTAAAAGTATGATATACCAAATGGTTTGTTTTAAGCTATTTCATAACTGAGGACAATTTGGGAAACGTGTGAAAGTAGAAATTTTGCTGATATGTGGAAAAAAATATATCTACCACTTCTGTTTAGTACAAGTGACTCGCCTTCAAAAATGCGATTTTGTTGATTTAAAAAAAAAAAAAAAATTGTTGCTGTAGTTACTTCCTCATTTCCAATTGGTGATCTTGTAACTTGTCAAAATTTCACCGGCCCCAATGCAGATAGGAAAAAATTTGACATAAGGCGGGGATGAGGGTTAAAGTAGCATCGAAATGCATTGGGTTCTAGAATATCTACCCCCGCACATTGATATTTCACGCTAACCTTTTTTATATAACGCTTATATATATTTCGGCTAATGGTAAGTTTTGTTTTTTTATCTTATGCGGCCACTGAGACGCGTTATTTCATGTAATGTCATAAAATAATCATCTCTCCTTAATCTCGCCAATAACAAGAAAAAAAAAGAGTGTTGGGCCTAGCTTGCGTTATGGGCAGCTTACTCTGCTGCGCTGAAAGCCTACTTCACATGCCTGTTTTACGTACACTCTGCTTACTGTTTAATCGTAAGTTTTGAAAACTCACACTAATTAAGGCGTTGATACATCCACATCTGGATTACTGTGCTCAGGTCTGGTCAGGTGGAAGAACAAGAGGTCATCCCTGGAAATTAAGAGTGTAGTAAACAAGGGTGTGAGGACTACATTTTTCGCTTAGAGAGGAGAGTGGTGAATGAACGGAATGCGTTGCTTGACTCACTTGTGAGTGCTTCGTCTGTCAGCGAGTTCAAAAGAAGAGGTATGATAAATATTGTGTGGTTAGTTTTGGATTTCCTGCGATGAGTCTACTGTCTCCATTGAAACGCCCTTATAATAATAATAATAATTGCCTACAAGAATATTTGGGTATTATTCATTGTATTCAAACATTCTCGTTCGAGAATGTTTGAATACAACAAATATATTAGAAGAAACTACGCAAAAAGGAATACTACTACTACATTATTTGTCAGTCATAAATCACTCTTTTTAGTTATCACATTTTATATCTGATGAATCCTATCCGTAACACCATGTGCTGTACAACACACTGAATAGCACGAAGTAATTTTAGCTATTATTTTTATTCTCTTGTTCTGGATGCTAATGGAAGAATAAAAAAAATCATATTTTCGGAGAATAAACCATTTGATAATAAGATTCTGGTTAATTCGGTCTCGTATTTCTTCATCGCAGAGGCTTCAAAGCAATGGTAACATTTTTATATTTTTCACAATATTTTTCAGTACTTTGCACAATACTTTTCAGTTTTTTTTTTTTTTTTTTTTTTTTGTGACAAGTCCAAATTTAGTCCAGTGGAAGTGTGCTGCTTTTTTTTAAAAACAGTTCTGATATGTCAGTTCAGTAACGCACTCAGAATTTAATCTTGGGAGGGGGGGGTGCGAGTTGAGTAGACGATTTCAGAATACAAACTACGCATCGCATACGACCTATGGCTGAGCATCTGCAATGATCGCTAATTCATAAGTAGTATAGAAATAGATGACACGACACAACATAAATATATAAAAAAAGAATTTTAATTAGGAAAAGATTTTTGGAAAATTTTCTAGTGTTTTTTCTTTTCTTTGGAGGGGGGGGGGGGAGAGCCCTTTAACCTCCCTTGTTTTGTAGACTGATTCTATGGCTCTCATTTATCCCTGATTGGTTTCTTTTGCAAATGCAGAAATAACTATGATAAGACACTGTATTATCATGCGTGTGTTTGCTTGTTTTATCGAATGGAAAGCTCTCGTTTCCGAAAGAAAATCCACTTAATTCTCCGTTTCTAACTCGCCTTACTCTTTTGAATTACGTTCAGGCACCTAAAGCTATAAGGACGTGTATTATGCTATAAAAAACCATCTATCTCCGTATGATACCGGCTAACTCACTTTTAGTCGAAAGAGACTAGATAAAGGTTCCTCACGTCTTGGACGGGAATCGAACACGGAGGTAGATAATTCGTAAAAACTGCGTCCGTATATTGCGTGTTCTTCTGGTCTGTTTTGCAGAATGAAAAACTCTGTCATCTTCTGTGAAACCTCCTAACTCACCTTCAGGTGAAAAGTCTTACTAAATTTTCTTCGCTTCGACTGAATTTGAACACATTTTTCCCACCAAAGGACATCATCAATACCGACTCAGCTGCAGAGGCTAAGGTATTCCTATGAAAGTCAGTAGGTAATCCATGCGTTGTGAAATGACGCACGATGTGTGTAATTCTAGAATTACCATTTAAAATAATGCTTTTTCAAAAAAGAGAGTCGGTGTATATGTAAAATAATAATAATAACAGTAGAGAAACGATCACATAGTTCTACCATCCATACTTGAATCCTATAGTGTTTCCCCGTATCACTAACCTATGAAAATTTGATTAGCCACTGAATGACTGATAAACTGGCATTAGCTGCTAGCAGCTTTTGAAGTTCATTTCGATCTCATCTTTTTAAATCTGAAGAGTATTCAAGACACAGTTTTTACGAATTATCATCTACCTCCGTGTGTCTCTTTCGTTTAGTCGAAAGAGACTAGATAAATTATCATTTATCTAGTCTCTTTCGACTAAAGGTGAGTTAGCCGGTATCATACGGAGGTAAATGGTTTTTTCCTCCTATATATATATATATATATATATATATAATGTAATACACCCGATATCACAGTGGTTGAAAAAAGTGAAAACAAGGGTGTTTAAGTTTATCGAAATATCAGTACCAGGAGATAGTCGGATTGACGACAAAGAAAATGAAAAAAATTACGAAGTATCGCGATTTTCAAATCGAAGTTAAACGAATCTGGCAAAAGAAAATGAAAGTTGTTCCCATAATAATAGGTGCTTTAAGCGCCATCTCTAAAACATTGAAAACACATCTAGAAGCACTCGAGTTAGATGGATTAAAAATTGGGCAGCTGCAAAAGGCCGCATTGTTCGGCACAGCTTTCATTTTCAGAAAGTATTTCCACAACTCATAGGCCCTTGGGTAGGGCTCGAATTAGTGGAATATAACCAGCCTTTTTCTTAAGACTGAGGAAGCAAAATCAAGCTTTGATGAATATTATATATATATATCGCGTAAAAGTGTGTGATTACTAAATTACAAAATGAGGGAATGAGCTGAGGCTAGTTTGTTTTGTTTTGTAGGAGAGAACTCTTCCACCACAGTCTGATTTATCCCCTTTACTTGAAAAAAAAAATAAATAAATAAAATCTCCCTATAACTGGCAAAATTTGAATCCACTCCTTTTCCAAGAAAGTACATGATGCCTCTGTACCACAGTTTTTTTTTTTTTTTTAAAGTCATTTGATTGAATAAAACATGGTTCGAATCTCTGGAAAGACAAGAGTGCCAGTTTATTCTTTTCAACGAAAGATGAATTAGCCAGTCTCGTACCAAGGTAGAAAGGTTTTTTTTCTTCTCTCTCTGAAACGCGAGTCCCCGCCCCCTTCCTAACAAAGCATACTAACCAGTCGATGAACATATGCACTTAATAGATATAATGTTCACCCTTCATCACCTTTATCATTATTGATTATAAAAATATAATCTTTCCCGGCAAGTAATATGTAAATCCATTTATCTGTTGAAGCTTTGTATGGTTAGTGTCGGTGTAATGCTGAAAAGAGATTGGAGATATTTCAGTTCTTGTAAATGGAAAATTTTGATTAATCAGAATGACGCTAATATACCATAGATCTTTAACTTTTCTCTTCTCATGACAAAGCAAGAAACATTTTGAACTCCCCTTCTTTCCTCCACACACCTGACCAAATCTTCATTTAAAAAAATAGAAAAAAACAACAACGGAAAAAAAACAACTGCAGTCTGTGGTGGTGTTCGCATTCGGCATTGCTTTATCTCCATAGGCGAGGCTGTAAACAGTTATTCACAGTTGTGTAACTTTGTAAAATCCCATCATGGACCAAATGAGATATTAGTGTTTTACAATGAAATTTCGTAATGTTTAGTATTTTAAAAATAACTTTAAAATCTAATTAACAATCCGTAAAGATGTCTATTGGCTTCTCATATTTACCAACTTTATTGATTTTGCAACGTCATTTTTTTTCGGAGATACAGAATGATGGGTGTCTTCCCTTGGAGGAAATGACCAAAAAAAAAAAAAAAAAAACTGCTGTTAAGGTCTCAGAACAGGATTCCATCCACAAAAGATTTCCGACTTTTTGTGGGTGGGAGTGACATACAATCAAAGGAAATCGATATGGAAGTGATGTCATCTCTAGGAACATATCCCGGTAGCAGTTTTAGGAAAGCAAGAAGTAGGTTTTCGGTAAGATTGCATCAGCCTCCGTTGCTCAATCGGTATAGACGAAGCCCTTTGGTCAGAAAGACCTCGGTTCGATTCCCGTTAGTGATGTGAGGAACCTTTTCTGGTCTCTTTCGACTAAAGGTGAGTTATCCGCTCTCATACGGAGATGGGGGAGGTTCACTCGGGTTTTTCGTTCCCCAGAACAGGCAAACCGGCCCAGTGAACACACGCCTCTACAGACATAGAACGCCTCCAGAAATAAGGAGTAACCAACATGTTCCGTAGGATTTCGGTTCCGACTGCCTACACGGTAAAATGTGTAGGTCTACGCGTGAGCATAAATTAGGATAAGATAGGAAGATTGCATGTTCACTGTTCAGTTTTATAAATTTTGTAATAATAATAAAAATCAACAAATACTTATTACTTAATTTGCATCTTTTGTTTTTTTATATTTAATGAAAACTATTTGTGTACAACATTTTACTGGCATTGCATTTTCCTCAGGAATAATCTGTTTATAGAGACTAATTTATATATATTTTTTTTCCATTTAAGTTTGAAAGATCAAATGGCCTATAGAAGCGAATCGTTCAAAACGAGTCCACCTTAAAAACTGGTTAACTTTTTAAGTTAGACCAACGTGTTAAAAACTGGTATCTTACAACCAAAGAAGGGTGCAGACGATGCGTCGCGGAATATCACCTGTCTTATTGCAGGCGCTAGTGCAACTTCTTTGCACAGTTCGCAGGTGTGTTGTTGTTGCTGGGGAGGGGGGAGGGGGGAAGCCAGCGTACTCACGGAGAGTGGGTGATCCCTTCAACTTTCACTGTCAAGTTTTGTGTCCTTGGTGAAATGAAAACACGTTCAAAACTTACCAACGAAAAAGCTACGTAATCTTTCCTCGAATGCTGACTGACGGATTGTAAGTCACGATGTTAGATTTTGTTTCTTGATCTCCGCAAATTTTTTAATTAACTGTTTATTTCAAATTCAGTTTAGTTTCGAAATGATCGCATGCAAAAAATCAAAAATAAAAAATTGGCGAGTTATGAAGTTGCATTTAAGAATTTGAAAGAGTTTAGGATAATATAAGCCTCTAGGTTGTGGTTATTAAATCGATAGCAACTTCAGCTCTCTACTTGATATCGGCTGAATAAATTTAATAGTTTCAAAGAATGTGTCAGGGTGCCATTCGGGAAAAGTGCCGATCTTCTTCCTCGGATCTGAATGCTTTATTAATTTATTTATTTGCTAGTTATTTCTTCGTCGGAATCGTTTACTTTCCTGCCATGATTGGATATAAGATCCGTATTGTTTTTATTTTAAAAAGCTAAAGCAGCAAATACTCTTTATTCTTAAAGTTTTTTTGATCATGCGATGATTTCATTCCTCAGAGCCAAGCTTATTCAGCATAAGATGCCTCGAAAGGTGTCAGGTATCTTTCGATTATGATTCGACATACAGCTCTCACTTGTCTACCGGTAAGTTTGCAAATATACTCTTAAGTGCGTTATAATGAATTGCATTATGCGGATCCCTCTGAATTGTGGATGTTAATACATTCCAAAATCATCGTGTCAAAAGTAAGTTTTCTCTTCGATCGAATATCATAGTCACTTGTTTGAAATTTCCATTTCTCTAGAATAAAGAAATCGTTTGGTTGCATTTAGTAAGTAAATAATATTTACTTAAAGCCACATATTTCAGCCTGAATATTACGAGCCATCGTTAGTGACAACATTAATTAGTTACCAGGTAGAACGAGAACAATGGATTGACTTGAAAGAGTGAGAGCTGCGTGATATTATACATAAAACAACGGAAAGGCAGTGGTGTGTTGGGACCGGCTCGTGCGAGCCGGTTGTTAATCTTTTTAAGTCGGGTGAGCGCCGGTTATTAAAATTCTTTATGAAAGGATAGATGATGAATGGTGGTATATACTTTTTCTCGTACATATTTTGAAATTGTATAATAAACACTTACATATATTATTATTATCAAAAATAAATGCATAAAGGAGAATTCACAAACTCAATTTACGAACGGGAATTTGGAAACGATTTTATTTACTAAACAATGTCTGTATTCATTAAAACACAAACACGTTATCAAAACTCCTGAACTGGGTATTTGAATAAACAATAATGCCTTATTTTTCGGCGAATTTCCAAGAACGTGCAACATTAAGTTCTTGGAAATGCAACATTGTTGCACTATCGATAAATACAAAAATTCGTTGCGACGGCTACAGTCTCTGGTCATTTGATCGACTACGAGTGGTAATATTAGTGTTACATTTTTTTTTTTTTTTTTTGTTCAGGATTTCATTTGATAATAGGTAAGTTGTAGGTAATATAGGAAAATTTTCTTTAATATGTTTTTATTTCGGTTTTTTCTTTTTTTTTTTTTTAATAATTAAAATAATTTTAATCAGGGTTAGAGTTTTGCGGTCGAAAAAGCAGATAGCCGTTAGTTGAAAAAATGAAATAGAACGAAATTTCTTAAACATTAAAAGGACAAAATTTGAAGAAGAGCAGAAACAAAGACATCTGAAGATACAATAGAACTTTGTGAAGAATCAAATTTTTCATAAAGCGAGCCGGTTGTTAAAAATTTACCAACACACCACTGCGTAAAGGTATAACTAAGGAAACATTGTATTATTAGTTAAGTGTATTAATTAATGATGTGTGGTTAGAATAAGACTCTCCCATATGTTAGATAGTGGCTGTCATCGTTCTTTCGGACAAACTGGACGCTCAGTGTAAAATAGAATACAAGAACAATGATCTTACGTCAGCAACACGAAATCTGAGAAATCTGGCTTGGCACAGCACGGAATTGGTATGGACTTGCACAATATCTTATGGTCTGAAACACGCTTATTTTATCTGTGTCGCTATAAATTTTAACGCTTGTTTAAAGAATGCACTGAGGCCTTACTTCACCATCGGAATTTAAAGTGGAAAGACTTCTTCTCACTATCTAAGATGGAAGTGTTATTCTAATCACAAATCATAAAGTTTTTTAATACATAAAAATGTTTATGTATTAATAAATAAATAATAATACAATGTTTCCTCAGTTATATCTTAGTGATAGCCTTAGGCCAGCTATCTCTGATTGGCTATTGAGAGTGAACTGCCCACTCAGTCTTCAAAAGTTAGATAGAGCTAAAATGGCCTCGCCTATTCCCTATACGGGAATAAAAGCATTAGCTAATAGCTAAGCAATATGTGGCTCCTACTCTTTCAAATCAATTCATTCCTCGCGTTCTACCTTGTAATTAACGTTGTCACTGATGATGACTTGTAATATATGACTTTCAATAAATATTACTTACTTATTTCCTTAATTGCTTTCGTATGAATTAAAGAAACCTACTGAACTTTGCAAAGGCGTTTGACAAGATAGAGCATTGAATTCTGTTATATAAATTAGACAAATAGGTTTGAATATAAAGTGGTGACGTGGGTAAGAGGGGTGACTAATAGATACACAAGAAAATAGTTTATGGAGAAGCAGAGTTCAGGGGAAGGCATATGATTAGTGTGCCGCACATAACTGAGTGGAGCCATAGTTAATAAAACTGATTTGCATAATTTGCAGGTTGATTTAAATAGTTGACGCTCTGGACAATGGAAGTGGCTATCAGTTTAAAGTGGCAAAGCTTAAGGTTATGTATACATTTTAGGATGAACTATCATCTGCTACATTTATGGAACTGGATTACAAGAGGTTAATGAGGTTAGGATTTGGAGAGTGGTGAATTGAATTCAGACGACATTGTGCAAGGGTGGCAAAAATAGCTCTTAAGATTACTTTGTTATTGCGGAACACATTGACAAGCAGAGACAAGGTTATTATCTCTCCTCATAAGAATCATATGCCCCCCCCCCCTCTGGTCACGTCGATTTCTTGAGGAGATGTGAAGGGGTGAGTGGAGAGAATCCAGAGGCGGGAATGACCAAGATGGCGACAGGACTATGAAATGTCTTATGAGAATAGATCGAAGATTTGTGGATTACAAAAATTGGTTGATAAGCGGAAATGGGGGGACATGTAGACATTTAAGTTACTTAAAGAATTTTATGGGATTGACACAGATGAAATTTTTTAGTACTTAACTGGTGTGAAAACTAGGCCATCCCTGGAAATTGAGTGTGATTTGCAAGGGCATGAGAATTAGATTTTTGTTTGGAATGGATTACCGGAGTCACTTGAGTGTTATGTCCGTGAATTAGTTCAAGGCTAAGTATTACAGGTTTGTGCGAATGATCATTAGCCCATGTTGTAATGTATATACAGGGTGTTCGGGATAAATTTGACAGTTTCGTAAGGAAAAAGAAAATCTTCTTTGTATCTATTAAATTTAATGAATTGACAAAAAAACATTACAGGCAGAGTTAATTACAATACTATCAACAAGATTTACTCAAAATAACCACCATTAGCATCGATCACAGCTTCAATTCTGCTTCGGAACCTCGAACAAGCTGATGCTACAGTCTCCCTGGGAAGGGCCGCAAAAACTGTTTTAATTTTATCCATTAACTGGGCTTTTGTATTACTGGAAGTGCGATTGGTGTCTTTTTCAACTGCGCCCCATACAAAATAATCCATGGGGTTAAGGTCTGGGGAGTTTGGAGGCCAAACATTTGGACTGGTGAAGTCGTAGAAATTTTCAGACAACCATTTTTGACTTTTCCCAGAGGTGTGGCAAGGGGCCGAATCCTGCTGCCATACATACGGCCTACCATTGGCTACCCTTGTTATCCAGGGCTTGACTACAGTTAGCAACTCCACGAACAAAGCCCGAATTCCAATGCCAGGGTTCTTCAACACCTGTTCCTGCAGATTTGCGAGGAATTCTGCTGTACGAACGCAATCAGATCGTCTGCTAGGGATCTTTCTTCTTGCTACATCCTCGTAGTCACCATTGCAAGTCTCTAGTTCATGCCTGATTGTTTTTACTGTATTCAGGGAGCATTGGGCAGCAGTCGTAATATCCTTATTTTGATGGCAGGCACGAATCATCATGATACAAGTTATTCTCTTCCATGATTCAGGTGGGTTCCAGCTATCCATCCTTTCTGACATCTTGTATATGAATGAAGAAGGGTCCAAACTTTTAAATGAAGAGAAGTGTGTGTTAATACATGTAACTTACGGAAAAATATAATTAATTATAAATATGTCAAATTTATCCCGAACACCCTGTATATTGTATATATAATGTATATATACTAATGTTGTAACATTAGTCCATGTTGTATCCTGCGATGAGTGTGGACTCCATGGATTTGCCGATAATAATGCCATTTTATCCAATACACGCTGATTTAAGGCTGTCATTAATATCTAATAGCTAATTAGTGTCTAATACTCAATCATAAATCTATTAATTAAGCATAATTGATATTATAATAGTTAATATTGACTTAAGAAAAGCATTATCCGTGGGGATAATGCTAAGCAGACGAAATTTCTAAATACATGAATTTAAAAAAAAAAAAATTCTACCATTTTTTTTCTTAGCGTTTTTTGATTACTGCAAAAATAGTCCAAAATTTCACTAATTTTTGATACAGAGATCTTCAAAGTATCTACATTTAGATATAATACAATGGTGTTGATCACCGAACTTTATTGTTCTGTTCACTAGTGAGGAAATCGACCTAAATTGGCCCCTTAAGTTTATCACAAATACGTGATGAAAATATACTACTTGAATGGCGGAGAGGATGTCGCTAGAACGTTGTCCTGCGTTTCAGAAGATAACGACCCCTAACACCGGGCAACACTGCCATCGTTAATTTCATTTAACGTCTCTACAAGTTCTCCCCTTCCCACCATACCTCTGAGCATGAAACGGTAGATATGCTGAGCCATATTTAAAGAGTAGACATCCAAGGTCAGCGAAATGTATTTGGCTGTACAATCGTTATTTTCGTGCATTTGAATGAAATCGAAATTTGAACAAATTTCTATGCAGAAAAATACAGTGTTCCAACATTTATAACATGTATTTAGCATGAAAAAATAAAAAATAAAAAGTCAAATTAAAAACATAAATTTTTACTGATGAATTTATTTCAAGCGCCCATTGAGACCTTGAAAATTTTCAGCGATATGTAGATTCATGAGTTATTCAATTTGATAAACAATCGCTTCAGGATAACTAAAATGTGTTATATATATTTATTATTATTTCTCCTGAATTGCAGCGAAACCAAGGCTCTGTTATTGGAGTTAATGGGTAAAACTGATCCTGGAATTTCATGGAAATAACTTTTCCATGAAATTCCAGTATTATTGAAATTCTGTCGAATTCTGGGTAATTTCATAATCTTCATGCAAATTATTTTTAAATATACCATGCGTACTAATTTCTGAAACTTTGATTTCAGAAATTAGTATATAATTTTTTAAAATTATATACTAATATAATTATATAATGTTAGATATAATGAATATATATAATGTTAGATTTCTGTTTTATTTATTTAGTATTTATTTATTTTAGTTATTTCGTCATATTATTTCATGAATCTGCAACTGTGCCAAACGAATTCGTCTCATTTCTGACAATACTGCAAATACCTCACATTTGTAGAGCCTCTGGGAATTTCCATTTTCGCAACAAGTTGTTTACCTCTTCCTAAAATCATGAAATTCAGTCATAGTTTACTCATAGGCCTTGTATATTGTTTTACGACGCTGGAAGCAGCTGTACACAGACAACGAGTGCAACGTCAAAGTAAGTTGAACTTTGATTTATTGTATCACGAAAAAAAAAAAAAAAATACCGGTTTAGATGCTGAGTCATTTATATAAATATTATATAAGAAATTATTTTTCGATGCACTTAATGATATACAAATCATGATTGTTGAAATGTGCAGAATTGCATTGCATAAATTAGCATTATATAAAATGTATATTAGAATAGGGAAAGGTCAGTTGCAAGACGCAAGACGTTGCTGACTATAAGGGTGAAGCAAAATGCTTTTTTAATCCCTGCTATCTGATAAGGTTGCTGTGTGTGGAAAAGTTTATGAGCTAAATGCTCTGCCTGAGTGAGTGTGATTTAGAGATCTTCATTTGGAAGTAGGATGGCCTTCGGTCTCCTGTATTTTGAGAAGTCTGTTTCATTATAATTGGCTGCTTGTTGCACTAATTCATTTGGATGTGAAGAGGATACTGAGAAGAACTTTACTGCTGAAGATTGCAGAAAAGAGTAGATGTAGGGGATATTTGTATCCCGGTGGAGTTGGACATTTCTGACATACCATGGTGCGTTCAAGATCATGCGGAGACATTTGTTTTGCACTTTCTGTAGTTTGAGGATATTTGTACTTGAGGTGTGGCTCCAGGCTGGGGAAGCATAAGTAATCATCAATTGATAAAGGAGCAGTTTTATTTTGGTATCCAGCTTGCTATTCCTATTGATAAGAGGGTAAAGCTGTGCAATGACTCTTGATGCTTTCGAACATGAGGCTTTTATATGTAAACTGAAAGTTAGTTTTCTGTCCAGCAGTACACCCAGATATTTAGCTTCTAGTTTCCAGGGAATCTTGGTATTAAATAGGAAGATGTCATCTTTGGGAGATATTGTGTTTTTAGTGAAGAGCATGGCGATACTCTTCTGAGGGTTTACTTGCAGTCTCCATTCCGAGAACCAGTGCTCTAATCTCTGCAGGTTTTCTTGCAGTTTCTTGGTGACAAGGTGCGGTTTAATAGATCTGGCTAGTATAGCTTGTGTCGTCTGCGTATAGGGCAATAATGGATGACATTGGATTGTGCGGAATGTCCGCCATGTAAATCGCGAAAAGTATCGGTGCCAGAAGGAACCCTTGAGGAACTCCTGCCAAGATGCGTCGCTGGGTAGATAATATATCATTTAGTTTGACTTGCATTCGTCTGTCACTAAGAAATGACTTTATGATTTGGATTGAAAGTTCGTTCCCAGTTTTTAGTATTCTATTTATTCCAGAGTTCGTGGTGTTGTAAATGAACAGGAAATCTTGGGATGGGGAATCTAATATCCTTAAAACAAACCGCACTCTTTTTATTTATTTATTTTTCTTCAAATCATAAATATGATAGAATACTTACCACTCCAATCTTTGAAATAGAAATTAATTAATACAGCTGAGAAATCATTGCGTGTTGTAAGAATAGATTTCAAAGCAGAAATATTCTCTTTTTCATGTTAAGGTTTCATGTCAGTACAGCTAATATCTTTTATTCCCTTATAGGGAATAGACGAGGCCTTTTAACCCTATCTAGTTTTTGGAGACTGAGTGGGCAGTTCAGTCTCCACCAATAGTCAATCAGAGATAGCTCGCCCACGACTATCACCGATTATAAGTAGTAACCAATGAAGAGACTGACAAACATGTGCTGCCATCTCTTGGTACATAACCCTAACAGGATATGTTCTTGTCTGAAATAGCGTGGATTCTACAGCCATTTTTCTTGAGTTTCCGGAAGAAAAACCTGCTTGCCCATGTTTGAGATCGACTAACTCGGGAACCGGTCGAAGAAGGCTTAGAAAAAGTTCCTCTAGTCGGCGAATAGACTTGAACTTAAGTCTACATGTGGCCTATTGCTGAGGATGCAAGCGTCACTTCTTAAACTACACATTCTGAGTACTGCAAAATAAGTAAACCTAAAAACAACGCTTAAGAAATCATTATCATGAAATTGTGATAATGATCACAATTTCGTGATAAATTTCTAAATAATGATCACAAATGATAAATTGTTTCAGCAGTAACACCAATTTAGAATGAGGGAAGGGGAACTTCTTATCTCATCAACTAAACCAGTGATCTACTCCTCCTGAAGGAGTAGTACATCCTGCTTAAAGGAGTTACATACTTTCGACTTTATTTAATGCATTGCTACTGGAATGTTCCAAAAATAGAAATAATTTAATAACTGATTAATTAATTACGCATTCTTGTCCAACCGAAAAGACCATTTCAAAATCGTCAATATTACCACTACTGAAATTTAGTTTATGTAATTTGATTGCTTAGATGAGCATATAATACTTCACGGGATTCGTTCAGGAGAATTTTGTTTTTGTAATTTAGTTACCTTTTATTTATTTTTTTAAGTGATAGCTATATTAGCATAAAAGAATAAGAGGACGGATCAAATATCCTGGATAAATATTTTTATAGAGATACTAAAGCACATACAAGTTAATTTGAATTAGATCTTTCAAATTACAATTTACCATTGTTCATTGAGACTATGGTTAACCTGAATGGGCTGCAACTTCCTCTTATTCAGTTGTATATTTGATGTTTTAAGTGCATTTTAATACTAATAGAGAAAGATTAGGTCTAATTAGTCAAACTACCACCGTTTCTCGGCACCTAGAAAGAAATTGGTTGGAGGCCAACAACTTAGCTCATTTTGCTTTGTATTGTGTCGAAGGGATAAAAATATATTTTAGATCACCTCACTCGCGACCTAGTCAAGTTATTGCGTTTTCCAATAGGTGGCGGGAAATGTTGCTAAATAGCTTGCATAGTTACCATCTCGGTAGATTGCCTACGAAAAACTCTTATCCGGATAGAATGTTTTTCATTAGACCGTGTACATGCACTGCGATATTTTTAAAGTTTTCCGAAGGTATGAGACAGATTGCTACACTTCAAATTTTGAATTTGAACAAAATGAAGAATAAGAATGTAATTGTACATCGGAAAGGAGATTGGCTGTTTGATACCAGCAAGTTGTGTTGAATGGGGGAAAAGAGCACTGTTCAGGAGAGGAGAGTGACAAATGATTATATCAAAAGGTTGTCTGTGAGCTATTTGGAAGTGAGGAAAGATATTCAGCTTGGAGATGAGAGTTAATGATAAGTCTTAAGTCGATGTAGTGTCCCCTCAAGAGAACTTGGATTAGACAGATAAAAGCAGTGTAATGTTATGTGTATGATATTACATTTAGAATGCCAAGCTGGAAAGCTACTGGTTAAATGGAAGCTGGATTTAGGGATAAGCGGACAAGGATTTGAAGTTCATGGAACATTAAGGTAGTAATTTCCTGTTTGGACAGTTTGGTTGCTTTGTGCAGAGAATTTTATCAAATTAACTGAAAGCAACTATTTTGTGGTATCTGTTTGTCAATATCCTTCCCATTGCTTGCGGTAATGGGAAGGATATTGCAAAACAGATATTGAACCAATCATGTCTGGACCTAGATGTCGCAGACATGGTCTTTTGTTTTCGAATGGAAGATAATTTTCCCGCTGCGAAATGTTATCAAGACATTGAAAAAATATTAACTACAAATGTTGGGAAATTGCTTAAAAACATCACCTATATCTAATTGATACAGATGTTACTGTATCAATTAGATACAAATATAACAAAAAAATGAAGGTGGACTCTTTACTTGGAGTAAGGGAAAACAGAATATATAGCCTGAAGAAAACGAATCAATTTAAAGACACACCGTGTCTTAACTTTACCTTAACTGGAGCAAATGTTTCAATTATAACTGCTGTATATTATAATATTGAACTGCAAATTCCTAATTTATCTAAAACATGCTATACCTAACCGTTTCTTGTTGCACTCAGACAAAAACGACTAAAAATATACAATAATGGATTTCATGTGAATAACGAAGTCATCTGTAGTCCCCTTAGGGATTATACGCTTACAGTTTACACTTACAGTTTACACACCCAGGTTACGTTCTTTAGCCTGCAATTTGTAATTAAATATATGTATGCCTGCAAAACTGGTTAGTTTGGTAGATTAGTCAATAGCTTGTTATAGCTACATTCCTTCCTTATATCACTTTTATTTTCGTTTCAAAAAATTTGTCGGTGTTAATTCTACACAGTTTAGTTCCGTGTACAATTAGCATTATAATTAACGACAAGTATTAAGTGAAAAAAAATTGTAATATAGATATATTTATAATGTACACTGTTCATCTAAGTAGAGACCACTATTAATGGACTACTCGAGTCCATTTTTAAAGGATTATGTTGTCTTACAAGTAAATTAAAGATCATTGGTCTTCATTTGAGATGTGTAGAGGCTTGTGTTGATGCGCAAGTCAGTAGCTTGGAGGGTACTGAATCTGAGACAACAGATCTCGGAATTTGCGAACAATGTTGCTGTTCAGATGAAAATATTTCCTTGGCAAGATAAATAGGCAATAGACACATTAGCGAATAGCCTTCGATTACTTATTCCCGTGTCACACCTTAATGGAACATTTCTGTAATGAAAGCTTGGGGATTTCTCTTCAGGTTTTGCTAAACACACTGTCAAGAATTCTGTCGAAATTCGATCCGTTTGCTGGTGGCAGTGATTCGACTTCTCACACGTGTATTTGAGGAACTGCTGGAATTTTTGCCTACATTGCATCTTTATTATAATAATCATTTTTGAAAGTGCTCTCAGTTTTTTTTTTTTTTTTTTTTCATGTTATTTCCCTGGTCGAAGAACGTTCAAATTCTGAACTTGTCAAATGCTATTTTCAGATTCAGAACCGAGAAGTAAATATATGAGTAACGTTACACATATGTATATGAATGAATATCGCAAATGGAAAAAATCCATCTTGGCGTATCACTCACTGTTTTTGGTATTTAATTAATTATTATTTGGAACGAGCGAAAAATCGTAAACCTATGACATGTTGGTACCATGGAGGCAGTCTGCGACATGGGGTTAGATATCTGGAAACCTTCTGTAGAGATTAAACACAGAACTCTTTCAATCCTTTCCAAGCTTCCAATAGGTAGGATGGTGATCGCACACAGAACAATGAAAATCATTTGCCACTTACAAAAATTTATTATTTGTTCCTTCAAAAATTTTCAAGTTTCGGTATTGGCACATTGCAATGGATTTTGTTCTTTTTGATAGCGTCCAAGAATTGTTAAAAATAATTTTAAGCATAAAATAGAAATCGTACCAAACTTAAGTTCTAGATGATTATCGCCTTACAAGACAATACCATCTTAATACAGTCGGCTTAGTTGGCTAAATGGATAACACATCCATTCCGCAGTCAACAGGCTGTGGGTTCGAATGCTACAGTGGGTATGAATGTTTGTTAATTTCTTTGGGTGGTAGGTGAATTTAATTTCAGTGTGTCAGACCATCACTCTTCTTATTGGATGCCTGGAGTAGATTGGAAACGTTCCATATTTGGCTACTAGAACAATGGTTTCTAGAATGTCTGATCCTCAACTTATTTTGGTACTCATGTACTATACATTTACTACCTTTCCATGGGTAGTTTCGATGCATATAAAATTAGATATCTGAAGTGGTTAAAGCTGTCTAGTCTCCTTCTCTAGTGTGAAGAAGACCAAAGGAGTAAATATGGGCGGGTTTCGAATGATATGCGGGAGAATACTCCATAACAAAGAGACCAATATGATAACTATTAATATATTTATAAACGCATATTTCCATTTGCAGTTCAGTCATCCAAACCTAATTTTCTAATTTATAGCATTCATAGCGACTTTTCTAACTAGCAATCTCAGTTGCGTATGAAAGTGGTATACTCCGCTTGCAACCACCCAAGTAAGGTAATAACTTTAGATCATTTGTGAAAGAAGTGGATCTTTAAAGGCCGACAACTTTTATTATATGTTTATACTTCTGTGGCCATCCGGGCAAGATTTACATAAACTAGACAAACTGCAGCCTAGGGCTTTACATTACAAGGGCATCTGCTTCAGTATAGATAATCAAATTTATTCAGTACAGCGGCCTCTTTAAATATCATAGCATAGAGGACACAACAACCTTAAATCTGATCCTGGTGGCCATAGCTGCTTCAGGCAGTCAATTGGGTAAATGGTGCCGTGGTGTTTTACATGCAAATTATTGTTTAGATATTCTATTCAATTAAATATATATTCCAAAATGGCCTCTTCGAACTTCAGCACAGAAATATTTTCTTTCATTATCTTTGAATTTCACCTGCTATTTTTGTCACTGTACAGATCACTGTAATGAGCTCTTCAACTTTCTGTTCGAAAATTTTTATTGAGCTATATCCTTGTTTGGAATTCTCAATCAATCAAAACTTGAACATTTCGCAACTGTTTTAAATGCTAGGCTCATTTATTTAGCTATTACCTGTTGTTTCAGATAAAATTCTAAGTTGCTGGGAGACTACTATGAATTTTGTGTATTTAAGTATTCCAGACAGCTATGAATTTTATAAAATACCGACTTTTCTGCTATTTTTGTAAACGCGAATTATTTCCGTGCGCGATACTCAAGTATCGTTGTATGGAATTACTAGAAAATCAAATGGTTATGGTTAAATGACATTTCCTTTCTCCATTGCAAAGCGATTATGTTTTATACCGAGAATAAGTGACTGCACTAATGTTTAATTACACTCGAAACGAACCGTGGTATTGGTATAAGTAACAGTGGAGTGGGTGTACATGGTGAGCTAGAAGTTCTTTTAACACAGTGCCTTTTCTCGGTAAATTTTTAATATTGTTTGAAAGAGTGGATAGCATCTCCACTCTCCAACTAACAGGCGGTCGGTTTGAATCGCACACTGTGTCCATTAATATTAGCAGATGTTTTAGGTGGCAAATAATTTTCGTCATCTTTCTTATTGTAGGCTTGGCGTGACATGCAAGAGGTCTGTGTTTGGTCTCTAGAACAGGATTTCGGGATTATCTAACGCTTACATAAAAGAAGTTACAGTGTTTGATTGGAGATGACATGTAATAACAATAACATCTCCAAGGAGTCATCGTAGGAGGGCATTCTACTCCACTATACACAGTTCACCATCTCCCCTCTACTTACTCATCCAATTGCTACTACCGCAACGACACCGCTACCATCAACACACGTCGCCATCTACCGCGTACTACCACCAAGAACAGTATTTTTTGTATGTAAATTTCGTGTGTTCTCACGGCCGATTTACCTGTATGCGGGATAAAAAAATAAAACGAGTTTCCAGGAGAAAACTCTGTGCTTTAATTGAAAAAAGCCTACTTAAAGATTCCTCTCATCTCGACGAGAATCCAACGTAGATCTTTTCCAATCGAAGGTCGCAAAGTCCCGTTGTTCTTCCAGTTGCCCTACGGAAGCGATACCTACACATTTTAAAGATAAATGCATCTCTCTCTCTCTCTCTCTCTCTCTCTCTCTCTCTCTCTCACACACACACAACTCGGGTTGGTGCGGCCCTGCACACACACACACACACACACACACTATAATCTAAATAAACGGTTTCGCATGAAAAAAAAAATTTTTTTTTCGTTCCCTATATATATATATATTATGCGTGTTCGCGCGCTCATGCGCAAAGAAACAGTAACACTGCATTCAAAACTTGTCACATCTATGTCATATACACAATAAATCTGAATAGCAGTTTAATACATGTTAAACACTGCTGTGACAGAGACTCACTCTAGTTGCTAAAAAAGTAGCGATAAACCATCTCAAACATCTACTACATTCAGATTATGTATATTATAGCATTATCACATTAATTAATGAATATTACAGGTTATGGCTGTGTAGCTCAGTAGAAGTGGCATTTGCACTCTATGATGCTTGACCCCACGAAGAAAGACTTGGGGTTCATATTTAGTCGCCCACTACAGAAGCATTTTCTAAGCCTTTTCTCAACCGGATCCCGAGTTGGTCGATCTCTGGCAAGCGGGTTTTCCCCCCCCCGACCACGGGTTTTTCTTCCGTAAACTCAAGAAAATCGACCGTCTAACCCACACTATTTTCAGACATTAAAAATATTGTGTTAGGGACCACGAGATGGCGGCACTTGCTAGCCGCCTTCCTGCATACCGATTAATTAGTGATAGCCTTGTGCCAGCTATCTCTAATTGACTACCAGTGGAGACTGAACTGTTCTCTCAATCTCCAAAAAGTTAGATGGGGCTAAAACGGCCTCGCCTACTCCCTATGCAAGGAAAAAAACGGCGTTAGCTGATTTTTTTATTATTTTTTTACAGGTTATGGTAATCACTTCCCAAAATTCTAATATTGCCACCAAACTGAATTACAGTTATTAGGCAGAATTAACTTCTGTTCAACTTTGTAATGTTGTAATGAGAAACAAATGTTTATTCATAGTAGAATTGATTTTTCTGAAGTTAGGTATCTGTTTACCAGATACCTAACTTCACTGTTTGTACGTCCAGTCGTCTTAACATTGTTGATAAAAGAAGACGGACACTGGTGCACGGAGATACGAGTACTAAGTATTCTACAGAGTCCAATTTATTTATTTCGTATGGGGTTCCCTCCTTTCCTCCCCCATCCCTTAGGATGGGTGGATCCCCCTCCTAATGAAGGATTAAGTATGTTTTTATGACTGTAGAACCGTGTGTGTGTGTGTGTGTTCACGAGGGTTGATTTGCCTGTTCTGAGGGACGAAAAATCCGATTTTCCTGGTGAAAAACCCTCCAACTCTGTATGAGACTGGCTAACTCACATTTTAGCTGAAAGAGACCAGATAAAGGCTTTTCACGTCATGGACGGGAATCGAACAAGGTCTTTCTGAACAAAGGGCTTCATCTATACCGACTAAGCTATGGAGGCTCTAATACAGAGTCCAGGTAGTCGGATGAACTAAACAACATAAAAACTACCATGTTGGCTAATCGGTTCCAGGATAAAATGAATACGAATTTTTTGAGAAATAGCAGCCCTCAATCAGATGATGAGTTGCCATACCTATCTTAAAGGTGAACATTGGACCTGATGGCACGATTTCTTTTGTAAAATACGCGCTAAATACCCTTAACTAGTTCGAAAACTCATTCTGTCTGCCTCTCATCGAGGACAACCTTCCATATCTGTAGTTTACTGGGGATTTTCCTGTCATCTGCCCAATTTTCCACAGAATGGTCGATCAGCTAAGGCCGCAGTTAAAATCACAAAGATTACTTCTGATACATAGAATCAAGCTAATCCAGTCTCGCATTCCATGTCATCGTTACAGGTCAGTTCCCCTTTGGCCTATATCAGAGCATTTAGTCTACGTGGTAAACGCTCCACTTTTCATTGGAAATTAAGTCATCCTTCACGCAGACCTGTCTTGAGTTATCGCTATAATGATGGTATCCAGGGACGATTCCTCAGTGTCGTTACATTTCGTCCCAGAAGTGTTCATTCAGCTTTACATCTGGGTTCTGAGTTGACCATTCCCTTAGATACATTGAATACATAATGAAAACCATACTAGACAACCATACGAATCACGCTTCACTACCTGGCAGTCTTACAGAGAAGTCTGGGATTGGAGGATGCTAGTGAACGCTTCCTGTCTCCAAATGTGTTGTGCTAACTATGAAGTTTGGAGGAAGCATTATTATTATTATTATTGTGACACCTCCAGGGAGTCCAAAGACTCATCGAGGGAGAGTGTGCCAGCAGCATCGAACGATTGGACCCCTTTCAACTACTAACCGCGCTCAAACTTGCTTAACTTTTTTTTGCAAGCCATTAGTAGCAGAGGCTCTACCAATTGACCAACGTTTGCTGGCAAATTATACTCTGGGGCTGTTTTTCATAGTTTGTTGCTTGATCTTCTAGTTGCATTGACTTGGAATCTTAACGCTGGTGCCCAGGGGCGGCTCATGCACAGGCACTACGGAACTGCAGCACCCCAATTTTTCTCGAGATATAAATATATTTATATTTGCTTGTAATATTTAATTTTACCATCAACAATCCTATACAATTCTCTTAATTTGTATAAAAAAAAATAATAAAACTCCACCTTGTAGCACTTAGGAAGGCAAAGGACGCTAGCAGCACTGCGTTTACTACAGTGTCATATTGCTACGCTCGCAAGCATATGCACATCATAGTGAGATGGAGCTATTAGCGTAATGCAGTACTGTCCGTTGCCCAGTTCCACTGTTGTTTATATGCAGTTTGCGCCAGTAGTAGAGTGTGTTTACTCCCTCTCTTTAAATATTTGGATATTACAATTAAAGACATAATATTTGTTGTAGTTTTTATTTTCGAACATTATTCGGGTTATTGACAATTATGACCTCAGAAATGTAACCTCAAGAAATAGTTCTGTGACTGTAAGTGAACTAGAAATTCTTTTAAGTCACACAAACACCAAGGAAAAAGTTATTGACCTTTACGCGCGAAACAAAACAAGAAGGATGGATTTTATATTTAAGTAATTTTAAATTATACCAAACTGTATAATTTTATCGATAATACACAATATTTTCTCATGTTTAATTTTTTTTTAATTTACCATATTTTTATCATATCCAAACACCTATACATTGTACTTACATTGTGTATATATATTTCGAACGTTGCAGCACCCCTACGATTTCAAGATACGAGCCGCCACTGCAGGTGCTTATAACGACATTCTAGACAATTCGATGCTTCCTGCTTTATGGCAACAGTTAGGTGAAGGAACGTTTTGATGACTGGGTATTGAAGAAGTTGGCTGACCTGCACAGATCCCTGATCATACAATATATGTGGGATAAATCGGAACGTTGATTGTGCCAGGCTAAAATCCCCCAATATTAGTGACCGACCTCGCTAATGCTCTTCTGGAGTCTTTTGGGAAGCCTTTCCAGAAGACAAAGCTTTTATCGCACAAATGGGGACCAACTGCATGTTGACCTTTCATATTACAGTTAGAGTTGAGATAAGCAATTGGCCGGATATCTTTGATCAGAAGTGTGTTCACACATCGATACCAAATGCTAGATTGGGGCAATATATGTTTTATTAATTATTCTTCAAAATTGCCCAGAAACTTGCTAAATTCGTGAAAATAGGGCTATCCAATTCTCTTGATTTTTGTAAATATTTCTTATATACGTTAAATAGAATATCCCAAAATCTATAAGTTTACTAATACCTGAAATAAATGCTTTCTTTCAGTGTTCCAGAGTATATTCTAATGGTGTGTGTTCATGAATAGGGATGTAACATTGAAACTCGACATTATATCAATTCGAGTTGATACTAATCAGACTAGCCAGAAGAACACAAGCAGGTAATTTACGGACAATAGCAGTGGCGGCCGGTGAAAATTTTAAGTGGGGGTGCTGCATATATACAAAATAAAATAAAAAAATATTTTTTCCTAATCAGTAACCGATTTATTAATAAATAAATTTACATATTAAACAATTGCTTTATTAAAAATATTTCACCCTCACCACGAACAAACACCAATAATAAAAGTTTCGTATCTCACAGAAATAACACGCATGCTACAATTTATCTGTAAGCAACACTGCCCAAACGAGCGGTGTCAGAATCACTTGTAACGTGCAATGACAAGCGCAAACAAATATCGGAGAGTCTAGCTGCAATTGGCCGAACGCGATAATTCTGATGCATTTGTTTCATAATTTAAAGCATTAATCGAACAATTCCAATTATTAACTATTCAGTCAATGTCAAAACTTAAGCTGTAACCTTTAACATGTTGTATTGCATTTGTATATAATGTTGTAAGCATTATTATTTATAAACACAAACAGAATTTAATATTTTCCTTGTGGATGCTGCAGTATCGCAGTACTTACGAGCCGCCACTGGACAATAGACTGACTCCATAGTTCTAATTCCGAATAACAGTTCGTATGAGCTGGCTAACTCACCTTTACGGATTGAAAGGTGAGGTCCCTACTGCTTATTAATTGGCTGATGGGACTCTGCCTATTGAAGTTGGTTTGCTAGCGACTTTCCCCATGTATTTATTATTATTATTTTTTAAAGAGTTGAAGTGAGAGCAAAAATAGTTTGACTGATGTATTTTCCCTTAGTTGGGCACAGCTTGAATATAACTTTGCTTCATGCTGGACATATACCAAACGAATGTGGAATATTGTAATAACGATGAGCATTAATTCTGGACGAAAAATACAAATCGTAGCTAGAAAACTTAATGGAGTCTAAGCTGTGCCGAATTTTTTTGATGACTTTCTGACAAAGACTAGAAAAGGCACAACACTGAACTATATCTGGTATAATGGGTTGGCGATTTACTTAAGTCCTCTGTGCATGATTTGGAGACGGATCATTATATTGGCCTTATTGTTTAATGTGTTACAATAATGTCGAGAGAGAGAGAACAGAATAGAATAGAAGAGCAGAATGCACACAAGGAAGACCAGAATATTCTCCTGCTTTCCAACCAAGAGGCAAGTATTCTGCATTGGGTTTTTTGAATATGGATTTGATTCTTCCTTGATTTCTCGCATATCCCATCAAATAGATAAAAAAAAAAAAAAAGGTTGACTAAGTAATAAACTGGAGAGAGAGTGTGTGTTGTTTTATTTTCTTTCTTTCAAAAGAGAGAGAAGGAATTATGATATTGCCAATTTTCTTGGATTATTTAGCTTTGGAGAACTAAGGACTGACTAGTTTACTGAGAGCTTTCTAACTTTTTTTTTTTGTATAACGACACCTATGAAGTTCTGTAATTAAACAAAATACTCATTTAAACATAACTTGACTATTGCAGGCCAGAGGCTCTTGGTGTTAGCTTTTCTGGTTTAGGGCTTTTATGTTTTGGACTGATTTGTTTGCATCACCAACTTTAAATGGTCTCCTTTCTTTTAGGCTTGCACGGTGATCCGAATGCATTTTTGGAAATTATGGAGACAACTACCGTGTTTGAATAAAAACTTTAGTTTAATATTACTAAATTTTTACAATTCGACGTTTAGCCCTTTATGTCAAGGTCATCTTCTGGAGCGTACAAATATACACAAGAAACAAGCTATACTACAATCATACTGGTTCGTTAAAGACACCGACTAACCGCTACCACAATTGTTGGCCTGACCTCTGGTGAAAAAAAAAAAAAAATTATACATCAACGCTAGAGTCCTATTATTTGTGTTGTCTACTACATATATAGTAGTAGATTGTAGTATAGCTTGTTTCTTGTGTATATTTGTACGCTCCAGAAGATGACCTTGACATAAAGGTCGAAACGTCGAATCGTAAAATTTTAGTAATATTAAACTAAAGTTTTTATTCAAACACGGTAGTTGTCTCCATAATTTCCAAAAATGCATTTAAATGGTCTGGTTAGCTCTTGAGCTTGAATACTTGATAATTTCAATATTATCTGCATAATGGTTTCTGGTCTTATGCGTGGAAGCGCGTTTCGCAGCTGAACTCGTGTCACCTTTGGTAACGTTTGCCTGGTTACGCTATGTCACTTGATTTCGCTTACATCTTGGTTATTGGGAAGCAGGCGGCGAGCCTAAAGTTTTTACTCAATTTACTTAATTTTTAAAATGTGATTCTCTCATTAAAAGTTGTAAGATTATAGTACATTAATAAGAAAGTGGTATAAGGAATTTTCCACTTTTATTTATTTTATTTTTCTTTATTTTTTACATAGTCCAGAAACCCTATTCTACAGACCAACATGGAACTTTTTCAAGTCACCTCAGGCCTTCAATAAAGAAAGTGGTAGTCTCATACTAGGCGATAAAATTCATTACCCACCTAAAGATATTTGCGTTCATCCATACCCACAGCGGTATTCGAGCACACAGTCTGTTAGTTGAAGAGCAGATACACTAACCACTTAAGCTGTAACCTTTAAAAATGCATGAATAACCCATTTCTTATTTAACTGAATTGATTTCTTTTTCAAGTTTTTGGGAAAAGCAAAGGCTGATTCTCACCACTGGATGTTCCCACATTTCTTTATTTAGCAATACACCTGCAAGCTTATGCAAATAAAAATAAATCTTCTAACTCTCTGTTTTATTGCCAAAGGAACTCCAAACCATTTAACCCTAACTTTTTGAAGATCGGTGTCAACTGGTCTCTGCCCTTCAACCATCATTGATAGCTCAAAGTTTATTGGTGAAGGGTTTATAGCTTTGAGCTAATGGTAATAGACGATGTTTCCAAGAGAAAAATTGTGAGAGAAGTGCCACCATCTCATTGTCATAATTCCTAATAGGTATTATTGTTGTACGGACAACTCCATGGAGTTCGTAGACTCATTGAGGGAGACCCTAAACATCATTGCTAAGTACTGTCTGATATTTGCACAGTACCTGTCATACTTTGCTTTGAATTCATTTGCAGTCATCACCCACAACTGACCCCAGCAACCTGTTCCACTCATTCACCACTCTCCAAGCAAAAAATCTAATCCTCACACTTGCTAACCAACTTTTGCTAAATTTCCAAGAATGGCCCTAGTTCTCCTGCTTCCAGACCTGTTCTGAAAGATTTCCATCTGTAAAATCCATTCAGTAATTTGTATGTCTTAATTATATTACTCCTTTTCTTACCCATCAACCAATTCCTGTAACCATTACTCTATAACCACTGATCCTTGTCACTTGCCTCTGGATCTCCTCCACCTCCTCCTCCTCCTCATTCCCAAAAAATCCAGGTAACTAGATCTGTGCAGAGTAGTCAAGATAATAATTTGCATCTCTGTTCATCAGAGATAATCAGGCTATTATATATATATATATATATATATATATATGTAGAAAGTATTTTACCTTGGTATAATAAATGTTAAAGATACCAAGCTATTTTAAACCTGGTTTTACTCCATTTCCAAGTAAGCAAACAGACAAACAAGTCAAGTTTGCGCCTGCAAGTGTTGCAAGTCTAGCTGACCCTGCACGTAGTGCAAGACCAAGGTAACTCATGGTAAAAGTAGAATAAGCTCTGATCACTAATCTTAATATTTACCCTTAATGCAAAGCACATCTCCTGGAGGAGATGTATGATGCTTTGCATTAAAGGCAAGGGGCCACTATCCAGACCGGTTTCGATCTTATGAATAAGTAAAGCCATCTCTAAAAATTCGGACGATCCCTAGGCCACTCAATTGTGGGTGAAAGATCATTCATCTCAGCGTTGGCTCCACTCAGTGATGGCCTTCCACCCACCACCACCACCGAGCAGAACCGTTCATATTCCGAAGAAAAGCATTCACCGACAAAGCCTCTCACTGGGCCGTACTGGAAAACACTTTCCCCGGAGACTCAAATTGCTCCCTTAAGGCAAAAACCTTAAGAGAGCAAACTCATAATAGCCCCACACCAGTTTCGACCTTTATTGAGGTCTCTTCAGTGGGAGCCAGGCTAGAAATACCAAGATTTTAGTAATACAGAGCTTATAAGTATTTTACCAGAACAAGTTACCATAAAAATCTCAGGAGGAGATATAAATGTAGAAAGTATTTTACCTTGGGGTATAATAAATGTTAAAGATGCCAAGCTTAAACCTGGTTTTACTCCATTTCCAAGTAAGCAAACAGACAAACAAGTCAAGTTTGCGCCTGCAAGTGTTGCAAGTCTAGTTGACCCTGCAATAGCAGACTAATTGCAAGACCAAGGAAACTCATGGGAAAAGTAGAATAAGCTCTGATCACTAATCTTAATATATTTTATATCCCCTCCTGTGATTTTTATTTAATAAGGTTAAAACACCTTATGGTAACTTGTTCTGGTAAAATACTTATAAGCTCTGTATTACTAAAATCTTGGCCTGGCTCCCACTGATGAGACTTCAATAAAGGTCGAAACCGGTCTGGGTAATGGCCCCCTTGCCTTTAATACAAAGCATCATACATCTCCTCCAGGAGATGTGCTTTGCATTAAGGGTAAATATTAAGATTGGTGATCAGGGCTTATTCTACTTTTACCATGAGTTGCCTTGGTCTTGCACTATGTGCAGGGTCAGCTAGACCTGCAACACTTGCAGGCACAAACTTGACTTGTTTGTCTGTTTGCTTACTTGGGAAATGGAGTAAAACCAGGTTTAAAATAGCTTGGTATCTTTAACTAGAGCCTGTGTAGCTCAGTGGATGTGGGTTTGCCAACCACCGCGCTTGGCCGCACGAAGGAAGACTTGGTTTCGAGTCTAGTCGGCGACTAGAGGAAATTTTTCTAAGCCTTTTTTCGACCGGTTCCTGAGTTAGTCGATCTCTGGCACGGGCAAGCAGGTTTTTCCTCCCGGAAACTCGGGTTTTTCGTCCTGTAAACTCAAGAAAATCGACCGTAGAACCCACATTATTTCAGACATTAAATATATTGTGTTAGGGACCACGAGATGGCGGCACATTTGAGCCGTCTCTCTTCACTGAGTACCACTTAATTAGTGATAGCCTTGGGCCATCTATCTCTGATTGGTACCAGTGGAGATTGAACTGCCCACTCAGTCTCCAAAAGTTAGATAGGGCTAAATGGCCTAGCCTACTCCCCGTATACGGGGAATAAAAAGGCGTTAGCTAGCTGGTATCTTTAACATGCATATATATTTTATTTATTTATTTTATTTATTTATTTTTATTTTTTGAAAGTTTTTCTCACTTGATTATACTATAAATTAAAGATGCCAATAAATTATATTCATGGTTTGATCCTTTATCCAAGTGTGAACAAACAAAGTTTGCATCTGAAGTAACTTCAGGACTGGGCAACTCATATATAGAGAGAGTATGTTCTCCAAACTTCAACTCCCTATCTGCCAACATCCTTGGCTTCTTCAGTTTATTGGATCATAGTTCCATCAATATGGTACACAGTTGGTAATCTTTACACTCCCAGATTTGTGTATATTATTATTACATGACATCTCCAATGAGTTCAAGTACTCATTGCAGGTATATATTGTGTTTGAAATGTGTTAGTTCTACAACTGATTTTCTTGAACTGCATAGTTAAAAACCAAACTTGACAGATTGGTTTTTAAAAGAAACTTGGTACAGATTTCCTCTAGAGGAAATCTGTACCTACCTGTGCTGAAAATTAACTAAATTGGGAACGTATTAAAGAATGGTCCAGAAATGTGGTAAGCAAAAGAAAGTTGGTGAATGTACAGAGCCCTGTATTGGCAAGGAAAATCTAAGGATCAGAAGCCATCACTGCCATGATACATAGTGAATGATTAGAGAAGAAACTAGCAGACTAATTGCAAAGGGCAGAATACAGACCATAATATAGTACTTTGGGCAAGTTCCTCTGAAGGCACAATCAAATGCCCAGATATATTATGAGCAATCATCCAAGTTATTGCAAATCTTACTGTGGCTTGCACACAAAAGTATTACTGTATTGTGGATTTGAGAATAGCAGAATCTATATATATCTGTTCATTGCTAATTATTGGCTAGTCTTCCAGATCATGAAGTTGCTGTTGGTGACCTTCTGCATAAATTTTTAAGAGGATTGAAAGAAGAACATTCTGATGATAGTTTCTATTTTCTTTTCTTTTCTTTCTTTCTTTTTTTTTTTTTTTCTTTTGAATGGGCTTAATATGGTTAGAAAGATCAGGGTTTGAATCCTCTCAAGGACATGAAGAACCTTTTATAAGAGCTTTACAACTGAAGGTGCGAGTATCCTCAATTGAAAATCCTTTATAAAATTAGCTGGTCTCACATGAGGACCAGAAAAACACAATTAACAACATAGTAAAAGAGTCTCACAGCTCTAAGTTGTTTTGGCCATAATTTCAAACAACAGCAGTGCTATAGGATAAACGTTGGATGAGTTGGAGTGATGTAAAGATTGTAAAGTGAGCTAATTCTTGAGAGTTACTTGCTATGATCTTCTGTGCAGGTGAATCTTTTGGGTGATATTATCTGCATGTGAGAGAAGCAGAAGAATGGAAGAGAAACTTGACTGCTGTTTGAGCAGGAAGCAAGACCAACTGTAGAAAGTTTTACTGAGGCAATTCATGTAAAGTCAACAGCCTCTATATATAAGCAGTCTGATCAGGAAGATGATTTCACACACAAACTTTGTTTGTTTACACTTGGGAAAAGGATTAAACAAGAATAAATTTTTGTGGAGTAAAATTTACCTGATTTCTCCATTTGGCCCTTTCGAAATCATGTTTGAATTTTATGATGGCTCTGTTGCAGTTGTTGCGAGCTGCGGTGTAATCATTTTATACCAAAAAGCCACAACATGTTGATAAAAAAATGCTATTCGTTGAGTTACTGAAGCTGGAACCTTGATTATATATATATATTTGGAATCAGAACTGCATTGTCTTGTGCTGCTCTAATTATTATATATAAGGTGCCTCCATGGAGTCAAAAGACTCATCATGAGAAACCGAACATTGACATACTAACCGTTATTCACAACCACCTCTGGCAATGCATTCCACCCATTTACAACCCTCCAAGCAAAAAATCTAGTCCTAACACCCTTGTTAACCACACTCTTACACAATCTCCAGGGATGACCCCTCGTTCTCTCCCTTCCTGCACTGATCTTAAAAAAGTAATCAGTATCAATCATATAAAACCCTTTTAATAATTTACATGCCTCTATCATATCTCCTCTCCTACGTCTATCAACTAGATTTTGAGGCCCACAGACTTTTTGATCTGTACTTGTAGGAGACATCCCACAGGCCTGCAACAATTTTTGTAACCTGCCTCTGAATCTTCTCCACCATTTCCACATCGCAAAGAAATCCAGGTGACCAGATCTGTGCACAATAGTCCAAATGAAGTCTTATTGACTTATAAAGTGAGACAATTACTTCCTTATCCCTGCTTGTCAGTGTGTTCTTCAATAACCATGTAATCTGATGTGAAATTTTGGCAACCTTTGCAATATGCTCTCAAAACTTAAGTTCTCTGTCCACAATAACTCTAATCCAAGTCCCTAGCCTCATCAACTTCGTGCAGTTCAGTTCCATTAATATAGTAAACAGCATGTGATCTCATCCTTCCGAACTACATCACCTTACACTTGGTCACATTAAACTCGCAGCCATTTAGTTTAACCCAAACCGTCAGCCTATTTAAGTCATCCTGCATATTCTATATCTTTCATAATTACAATAGGATGCTTACATGGATTTTCCACAAACAAAGTTTGAAACAGGGGACTACATGCTGCAAGCATTATTTTGTGAGCTTTTAAACTTAATCCTTCACATTCTAAAGTCACATCAACAAGCGATTCACTAGAAAACAAGGCCTTATAAACATTGGACATATTGGCTTGATGATCATTCCACTTTAGAAGCAACATTGACTCCATTCTCTTACCTTTGCAAATAATTTTCAATGAGAGATTAAGGCAATACTAACAACAACTATCCACTACTTACACATCCACAAACCAATACAATCAATATACAATTCATAAATATTCACATAAAATTATGTTCATGTACATACAAAAATATCTAACATAAATATATAAGAAGCATCCAATTAGATATCTAACACAATATCGACACATAAAATATCACTGAAGTACTTTTAATATAATTGGACAAGCATATCCGATAAATATTTCTTCAGTAATTTTTGACAATAATAAATCATTTATACAAACAATCAGTGTAGATTAGTTCAACATATACCTTATTGATAATATTTTTAGGCTTACTAAGCCACTCATTCCGATTGCCGAAACTAATTAAAAATTTCACTAAATTTATACATGAGTACTCACAGCATAATGATTATGACATTGATCATTAACAGGGCATGAGATCTACAGTTAAAATTCAAAGCCTTACGAATTCCTTTTATTTGCACGAAAGTTTTTAATCTGAGAAATAACTTGAGATGACTGCTGCAGCCACAGAATATTATCACATCTCCAAAGGAGGTGTGATAATTCCAACTGTCTCTCAAGGTTCATTGAACCATGCCTTAAACTTATTCATTATTTTTGAACTTGCTTACCAATCTCCATGTAAAAAACCTGCTCTTCAATTCCCTCTTCCCCTTGCTCACATGCTCCTTATGCAACTTCCAGGAAAGGAAGTTGCATAAGGGATACATCTTTTGATGTATCCCTGTTTCCCCTCCAGTCTGTGAAATATCTCTTCCATATTAATGTGTCTCCTTAGCAACTTATATCTTAATCATATTCTCCTTCTGCTATTCATGAGCAAAAGGGTCTTTATTGACTCTACAGTACTTTTTTCTGTAAATGATGGGCAACTTAAGAAGTTTGTATTGTGGTATATTTTAATTTGGGATTTAATGAGGATTTTACCATTTTTTTATTGTAAAGTTCAAAAATTAATGTAAAATAATTTATTTTATTGCTTAAATTATAAACAATGCTTAATTCTTCTTCTTATTATTATTATGTGATGCATTCAAGGAGTTCAAAGACTTATCATAGGAGGGCACTTTGCTCCACATAACCTGCCATTTAAGAACTTTTTTAAAACGGCTTTTGCTGTATTAATTTTGAAATATAACTCCGCTGCCAATGAAATGCTATATCAAAATATACAGCAGCCAAAAAAAAAAAAAAAAATCTGCTGCAAAGATACTATAATATCTTTTAGATATTTAGAGATGATGGAAGTTTTTTCGCTTAGCTATGCTACAAATTATATATTTGGTTTAATCCTTTATCCAAGTGTAAGCAAACAAAGTTTGCGCCTGAAGTATTTTCAGGACTGGGGCAACTCGTGGCAAACGTGGTATAACTTCTCATCACTTACCTCAGTATACCAATGCAAAGCACATCTAATTGTGGATATGTATAATGCTATGCATTAAGGGAAGGGTCACCAGACCGGTTTTGAACGTTATTGAGGTGCTGTTTAAGTAAAGACCTCTCTAAATATTAGGCAGTCCCCCAGAACACACCGTACAAGTGACCAAAGGACCATTCAGCTCAGCAGTGGTTCCACTCAGTGACAGGCTCACCCCACCACCAAGAAGAACCCTCAGCAGTGGCTCTGCACAATGGTAGGCTCACCCCACCACCAAGCAGAGCCATAATCCAGCAGTTGCCCCCACTCAGAGACAGGCAAAGACCTACCCCCAAGCAGAGCCTTTCACACCCCAGGGAAAGCAACCACTTCTGTGCAAAGCACATCAACACCTCTGGATCTGGAGCCAGATCCAGAGGTGTTGATGTGCTTTAGTAATAGAGAAGTCATATTTCCATATACCAGTTACCAAAGGGTGTCGCACCTTATTATTAAAATTCTCTGGATTCGAGATAAGTTGATGGAAGTTTTTTCACTTGACTATGCTACCAATTATATATTTATTTAATCCCTTATCCAAGTGTAAGCAAACAAAGTTTGTGCCTGAAGTATTTTCAGGACTGGGCAACTTGTGGCAAAGGTGGTATAACTTCTCATCACTTGTCTTAGTATCCCATAATGCAAAGCACATCTGTTTTTTGGAAACCAAGGATGTTATTAGGACTATTTTGACACTATTTTGAAAGCATATTCCCAAGATCAAACTACCTCACTAGCTTATCGCTTACACTTGGATAAAGGATTAAACCAAATATATAATTGGAAGCACAGCCAAGTGAAAAAACTTCCATCAACTTATCTCAAATCCATTGAATTTTAATAATAAGGTGTGACACCCTTTGGTAACTGGTATATAGCAATATGACTTTTCTATTACTTCCACCTTAGTATTAACACCTCTGGGTCTGGTTCCCACTGATGTGCTTTTGCACAGAAGTGGTTGTTTTCCCTGAGGTGTGAGAGGCTCTGCTTGGGGAGAGGATTTTGCCTGTCAACGAGTGGGACCACTGCTGAGATTATGGCTCTGCTTGGTGGTGGGGTGAGCCTGTCACTGAGTGGAACCACCGCTGAGTTGGACAGTCCTTCGGTCACTCGTAGGGAGTAGTCTCGGGGACCGCCTAATTTTTAGAGAGGTCTTTACTTAAACAGCACCTCAATAAAGGTCAAAACCTGTCTGGGTAGTGACCCTTCCCTTAATGCATAGCATTATACATGTCTGCAAGGAGATGTGCTTTGCATTATGGGATACTAAGGCAAATGATGAGAAGTTGTACCACCTTTGCCATGAGTTGCTCCAGTCCTGAAAATACTTCAGGTGCAAACTTTGTTTGCTTACACTTGGATAAAGGATTAAACCAAATATATAATACTGTATAGAAGCTAATGACTTCACATTAATTGCCTTTGTATCCCATAATGCAATGCGCATATCCTTACAGACATGTATAATGCTATGCATTATGGGAAGGGTCACTACCTAGACTGGTTTGACCTTTATTGAGGTCTCATCAGTGGGAGCCAGACCCAGAAGTGATACCTAGGTTGAAGTCATGCAGAAGTCATATTTCCACATACAGAAATGGAAATATATATATTTCCATTTCTGTATATGGAAATATGACTTCTGCATTACTTTGACCTAGGTATCACTTCTGGGTCTGCTTCACACTGATGAGATCTCAAAGGTGAAAACCAGTCTGGGTAGTGACCCTTCCTATAATGTGTAGCATTATACATCTCCATAAGGATATGTGAATTGCATTATGTGATGCTAACGACTTCACATTAATTGCCTTAGTCTCTATATACAAGTAGCCCAGTTGTGATATTACTTCATGTGCAGATTTTATTTGCTTACACTTGGATAAAGGATTAAACCAATAATATAATTTTTTGGCATCTAATTTATAGTATAACCAAATGAAAAAACTTTCAAAATTAATGTGTTCAGTGCAAATTCATCTCATTGATTGGTAAAAATGATGAAGAGTTTAGTTCACTTCACTTTGTAATTATAATTGATTTAAAGAGACCATACTGCAAAAACTCTTGGCAGTCTTAAATTATTTAAAATGTCAGTGCAAGAATTTGAAGGTTCTAATTAGTACCTCTCTCTCTGAGTAGAGAACAGCAGAGGCAAATTTTCTATGCTTGCTGCACGAGCTCATTAATTGAGAAAGAAGTAATATTTATTTGTTAATAAATGCATGCATTTATAAGCATTCCATTTCGGCTTTTATTTTTGTAGATAGAAGACGTCTTAAGCTTGCGCGGCAATAATTGAGCTTTGCTTTGTGTACCGAAGGCCGATGCTTGCTCGTCTAGTCAAAGCTACCTTGGCTTGCTCGGTTGTAGGAGCTTCCAGGTCCTCGCAGCAGCACTGTGATTTCATGCACGCGCATAGCCATTTCACGTCATCTCACTCTGTTGCTTAAACACAGGCCATACGCAGTCAATGTAGCTCTAGCCAGTGAGCTTCAGCCAGCTTTCACAAGTGTGCGGTTGCTTGGGAAAATTAAGTTACAACCAACTTCTGATGACGATGTTATTGACCAGTTCATAAAGAAGAACCGTAGGGTAGAATTTGAATTCAAGTAGCTAAATTGAAAAATATAGAATATCATTTGTAAAATAAATGTTGTACGATTAAATGTACATAGATTTCTAAATATATAGTTTTAAATGGTCAGTAATTCATTATTCCACTAATCAGACTTCAATTACACCTCTCACTCCCTGAATGATAACAAGCGCAAGCGTGAATTTCAAGACTAGCATTCGCCCCTGGATAATAGTGATTAACATAATGAGTAGCTGTTCAATCTTATACATTTGAAAGCTACTTAGCTTTCTTAAAGCTACTTATACGAGGGTGGTCTGAAAAGTTTTCGGCCTCAACCATAGATGGCAACACTATTGGCAAGATTCTTTTTTTCTAAGTTGGAACATCTGTCATAAGCATCCATGTGAAATTGCAAGTTATTCTATCAAGTAAGAATAATATAAGCACGTAAACACAAGAAAGATATTTAATTAACCAAATATTCCTTACATCATCATATAAAGTTTACTATGGAAATGGAAGAAAACAACCAGTTATTTTTTTTAGACGTTCTCCTCATCCGGTCACTTTCAAATACTCTTACAACTACAGTTTACAGGAAACCAACGTTCACAGGTCATTATATTCTTAAAGAATCAGCCCATCATCCTTGTCAAAAAACAGGAATCATAAAATGTCTAATCAGAAGAGCCAAAACTAATTGTTCTACTTCTAATTTTCTACAGAAAGAACTTTCTACTATCCAACAACACATGAAACTCAATGGCTTTTCTGAAAAGAGTACTCAACATCTTCTCGATTTTTATAATGCACCACAAAACAACAAAGATTCAATACGTCGAGTTCCAATTCCATACAGCTCTGGGATTTCAGAACCTATCGCAAAAATTCTGAAGAAATATCAGTTAATAGCTACATATTCACCTATTAACAAATTATCTTCCCATTTTCCTTCTCCTAAAGACAAACGCTCAACTATGTCTCTTCCTGGAATTTATCAAATTCCCTGCAATTGTGATCTCTCCTATTTTGGAGAAACTGGACATTCTCTTGAAAAAAGAATCCAAGAACATCAATCCTCCATTCATCACAACAAACCTGAAAAATCTGGATTGGCTCAGCACAGGATTGAAACTAACCACAACATCCTTTGGTTGAAAACTCCCTCTTACACCCGTTATAAATTTGAATGTTTATTCAAAGAAAGTGTAGAGGCCTTACTCCATCGTCTTAACCTGAATCGGAATGACTGTATATCTATATCAAAAATCTGGGAAAGTCTAATCAGGATAACTCATTAATTCATATTAATTGTATGTTATTTAATATTATTAATTAATATCTTTATTTCAATCATGTCTCTGCTTAAAAATATTCCCTTTAATACTTAGTGATATAACATCACATGGCTTGTTCTATTTTTAAATGATCTATTGTTAGTATTCCACCTTGTATTTTATTTATTATTTTTTTTAAACTGTTCTTGTAGTGCCACTGAAGATGGTCTGCTATTTCCTTCTTCTTCGTCTGTGATCTCTTATGCTTTTAAGCATAGAGATTTTGCCAAAGAGATTTCCATGCCGTCCTGTCCAAGGTTTGTTGTTTTGCTTCTTTCCAGTTAATTCCCTTCTTTTCCAGTTTTTCTTTAATTTCCTTTTGCCAACCTTTCCTGGGTCTACCTATGTATCTTTTTCCTATTTTCTGGCTTTCGTATACAGTTTTTGCTATTCTTCCATTCGATTGAGATGTCCAAACCATCTCATTTGGGCTTGTGTTATGAATTGATTCAGAGGTGCAACTTGAAGGCTGTCTCTTATGGTTTGATTTCTTATTCGGTCTAGTCTTGTTTTTGTGCCACTTTCCTGAGATATTTCATTTCAATTGTTTGTAGTTTATTTGTGTTTCCTGTTGTTAAACACCAAGACTCACAACTGTATGTTAATGTTGGTAGAAACACTGAACGGTACACTGCCATTTTGGTATTTTGGGTGACTTCTTTCTTATCTAGGAGTGGGCCTTTCATTGCATAGAATAGCTTTGTTCCCCCTCTTATCCTGTTGTTAATTTCTGTGTCTAGTCTACCATCTTCTTGTATATATGATCCCAAGTATTTAAAGGAGTGGACTTGTTCCAGTTGGTGATTCTCTATTTTTATTATGTGTTTCTGTTGGTTTCTAGATATGATCGTTGTTTTAGTTTTATTTATATTTATGGTCATATTCCTTTTCTTTGTTTCTTCATACCAAATGTTGATATTGTACTGCAGATCTTCAGCTGTATTTTCTAGAATCACTACATCATCTGCAAAAGCCATATGTGAAATCCTGGTTTCTTTCAGTTTCCTGTATCCTAAGTGGAGCTTTTTTGTTTTTGTTTGGCATGCCTTTAAAATTTCATCCATTACTATGATGAAGAGAAGAGGGCTGAGGATACAGCCTTGCCTCACTCCTACATTTGTTTCAAATTCTTTTGATCTATTATTACAGGTTCTTACATAATTTCTATTACTTTTATAGAGGCTTTGTATGGCTGCTATTAAGTTATCTTGTATCTTGTTTTTCTTTAATGTTTGCCATATTAAGTGTCTGGGAACTCGGTCAAAGGCCTTTTCAAAATCTATAAAACATGAATGTAGTTCTTTTCCATATTCCAATGTTTTCTCTGATATTTGTCTAAGACTGAAGATAAGATCCCGTGTGCTTCTATTTTTTCGAAAGCCATATTGCATTTCATCCAGTGTGTCCTCTATTTGATTACTAAGCCTCGCTTCTAAAATGCGGGTATATAATTTTCCTGGAACGTTTAAAAGCAAAATTCCTCTATGGTTTTTCACATTGCGGTTGTCTCCTTTCTGAAATATAGGGATTATTATAGCTACTTCCCAGTCTTTGGGAATAATTTTCTTTTTCCATACAGCATTGAATAGGTGTAAAAGAAATTTTATGGCTTTCGTTCCTAAATTCTTTACCATTTCTGGTGTTATTTGGTCATGGCCTGCTGATTTGCCCAGTTTTATTTTATTTATTGCTGCTAACAGTTCATTTGCATGAATTTCTTCACTCTGATCTTCTATTTTGATTGTGTGTCTTGCTCTTAGGGTTCTATTTTTTCCGTGTCCTGCATCTTCCAATAATTCTTGAAAGTACTGTTTCCATCTTTCCATGATGTCTTCGGAATTTGTGAGTAACTTTCCATCCTTATTTTTGATAAACTTTATGGGGCATTCTTTCTCTGACCTCATTCTTCTTAAAACATTATAGAAGAGTTTTTGGTTTCCTTTAAAATTTTGTTCTAAAGTATGTCTGAAGTCTTCCCAGCATTTTCTTTTCTCTGCTTTCACTAAGGTTTTAACTTTATTTCTTTGGTTGTTGTATAGTTCTCTATCAACCTGCAGCTTTGATGTTATATATCTCTTCCATAATTGCTTTTTCTTTTTAATTTCTTCTTTTAGTTGCACCTGTTTGGAAAACTCGTTCGCAGAGTACATAAGTTCTTTTCACTATACACTTTGGTATTAGGTCTAGCTACTCACTGATGAAGCCTCAAAAAAGGCTGAAACCGGTCTAGGTAGTGATCTCCCTCCATAATGTAATAACAGCATACATTTCCTAGGAAATGTGTTTTTACATTATGGAAAATACCTAAGAATAGCGATCTGAACTTCCCCCACCTTTGCAATGAGTCGTCCGGTATTGCACTACGTACTAGGATCACTTGCATTGGCTAACGCTAGTGTCGCCGATACTTTATAGTTTACTATATTCAACAAGAAACTCTCTGATTCCAATCTTTGAGTTTCTTATTCGGTTTTAAAACTATGTGGGATTTAATATCCCCTTAATTTAAGTAATGTTTTCATTGCCGAAATGAAGCTTATTAGCTCTTTATACTTAAGTAACTTAATGGTTGCACCTGTTTGGAAAACTCGTTCGCAGAGTTCATAAGTTCTTTTCGCTATACACTTTGGTATTAGGTCTAGCTACTCACTGATGAAGCCTCAAAAAAGGCTGAAACCGGTCTGGGTAGTGACCTCCCTCCATAATGTAATAACAGCATACATTTCCTAGGAAATGTGTTTTTACATTATGGAAAATACCTAAGAATAGCGATCTGAACTTCCCCCACCTTTGCAACGAGTCATCCGGTATTGTACTACGTACTAGGATCACTTGCATTGGCTAACGCTAGTGTCGCCGATACTTTATAGTTTACTATATTCGGCAAGAAACTCTCTGATTCCAATCTTTGAGTTTCTTATTCAGTTTTAAAACTATGTGGGATTTAATATCCCCTTAATTTAAGTAGGGTGTTTTATGTTTCTTCTGTTTATTATTTAATGATACACCACAAATTTCTTTGCTTGTTTCTAGAAGAAGTGTTTTGAACCTGTACCATAGGTTTTCTACATCTTGGTCTTCATATATCTCTTTTTCTACTTCTTTCATCTTCTCTTCTATTTTACTTTTATACTCAATGGCTGTTTCTTCTTTCTTTAGTTTGTAGTTCTTTATCTTAACATTTATTTCCTTGCTACTTTTTCTACATTTTTCAACTTTTATTTTATGGATTGTTTCCAATACTAATAAGCAGTGGTCACTGCCTATTTCAGGACCTCTGTAGACTCTTGCATTTTTTGTATACTTCCAGTACCGATCTGCTTATGATGGCATAGTCGATTATAGATTTTTCGTTTCTATTGGATTCTTCCCTGGTAAACTTATGGATTTCTTTATGCTTGAACATAGTATTCGCTATTACTAAATTATTTGTAAGGCAAAGATTTATTATTCTTTCTCCATTATTATTCCTGGTTATTTCTCCTTGTGATCCCAACACTTGTTTCGTTTTTTCATCTACCTGATTCCTTACCCGGCCATTAAGGTCTCCTAGTAGTATGATATTTCGATTCCCATCGGAGACGTGAGGAGCTGAAGGATCTTCCTCAGCCATAGCCAAGTTAGCCGGTCTTGGGCGCGGGCAGTAGGGTTTTTTCCGCCAGTTTATCTGGTGTTTTTCATCCCGCAAGCAGGCAAACCGGCCCCGTGAACACACAGGGATATAGTCAAGAATACCTTGAGGCATAGGAGTGACCATTCTATCCTCGTATTTCGGTTACGAAATCCAAGCATGCTTAGAAGGTTGTGGGCCTTAAAGGCCTGTTAAAGCCATTGGGATAGGATAGTAGTATGATATGCCCTTGAACTTCTTCAATTGTTTTTTGTAAGAGTTCGAAGAATTCATCTTTAATTTCTTTATTGGCATTATCGTTTGGGCCATATGCAACAATTACAGTGAATACTTGGTTGTCTGATTTAAAATCTATAGTAATTGTCAACAACCTTTCGTTTATTAGTTGCCATTTAGTAATATATTCTTTGAGATTTGGTTTAATTATGCAAGCTACCCCTTGTTTTCCCCATTCTCTTGGGTTTACCCCTGAATAGAAAAGTATATACCCATCTTTCATTTTCTGGCAACCTTGACCTTTCTTTTTTGTTTCTGTGACTGCTAGCAAATCCAATCCTGATTTTTTAAATTCATCAATTAATTCGTTTTCTTTTCCATGTAGACTTTTAACGTTCCATGTTCCGTATCTGCTATTTCCAGACCGAAATATTTGGTTAATTAAATATCTTTCTTGTGTTTACGTGCTTATATTATTCAGTCTTTATGTCACAAGTATCCTTAAAATATCAAATTCTATCAAGTAGTTTTCTTATACAGCTGTCTGAAGCAATAGTGTTGTCTGTATCCCTTGAAATGGATAAAATTGAGTATCATGCGGTTATAAAATTATTTGTAAAAGAAGGATTAACACCAAAAGAAATTCATTCAAAGTTCATAAAAGTTTATGGGCACTCTTCTCCTTCATTTTCGGCAATTAACAAATGGGCTGCTGAGTTTAAATGTGGCCGTACCAGCCTTGAAGATGATCCAAGTGAAGGATGTTCAAAAAGTGTAACAACACCAAGTGCGTGAAATTGCTGAGACTATAGGCATTTCAAAAGAACATGTAGGATATATTTTGCACGAAGAATTGCAAATGAAAAAGCTTTGTGCAAGATGGATGCCACGTTTGCTCACAGCAGATCAAAAACGCATTCGCATGAAAATCTCTGAACAGTGCTTGGAGCATTTTAACAAGAATAAAATTGATTTTGTGCTTTGATTTATTGCTATGGATGAGACTTTGATTCACTATTACATACCAGAATCCAAACAGCAGTCAAAACAGTGGACAAAAGCTGGTTGTTCAGCGCCAAAAAAGACAGTCGGTTCCATCAGCAGGAAAGATCATGGCATCGGTGTTTTAGGATGCTAAAGGCATTTTGTTTATTAATTATCTTGAAAAGGGTAAAACAATACTGGGGAATATTATTCCAATCTTTTAACCAGACTAGATGA